>NC_056728.1:913279908-913370931 GCF_019279795.1 Protopterus annectens
TAGGGATGTCACTGAAGGCTCTGGTGATCATTCCCGGTAAATCAATAGTTTGATAGCAAGGCTCACATAACAATAACTGCTTGTAAATTAAAGCACTACTGGTAGATACTTACGCAGTCACAGATTAAATTGAGGCTCTTAAATAATTAGCTTACTGTGTGTGTGTGCGTGTGTGTGTGTGTGTGCGCGTGAGGAACTGCATCAAGAACCTAGTATAACTCCAACAATTACCAAAATCATTTCAGTTTCAAGCAGTATGAAGAGCAAAGGAGCTACTAAATAGTAACAAATAGCTCTTCAAATAATGTAGGGAACACTTTTTGCTCCAGGACAATGTTTGTTTTTCTTTTGCACAACTCCAGCAGAATTGGCAACCTAGTAAAGAAAATTTAAAACAAATAAGCATTGTGCTGTAGGAAGAGCATGTGGGCAGGTTACGCACAAACCAACCAACCCCTAGGGAGCAATGGAGCGCTCTTCCAGGAAACCATGTTGTAGAGCACAGACAATGCCCGCTAGCTCTTTAAAATTTATTACAGCTAGTAACAAGGACAAGTGATCTGAATCAAAATACTTCAATATGCCTTGTGGCTACAGCAGCAAAACTTTAAAACAAGTACTGTGTTTAAAACAAGCCGCTGGAAGACCATTTACCTCTCAGTCACTGGTTCCCATCACTGTTGTTAACAAAAGACTGGGATCTGATGAATTAGAACACACCAATATGCCTCACAGCCACTGCACATGCACTGAAAGCAGACATCTAGCCATTGTATGCGCTGTCCATACAGATGTAGTTCTTGGTCAGAGCAGGCAGTGAGCCAATAACTCCCAGGGAGAAGTGCATGTAATGTACAGAGCTCCATCAGGAAAGGATAGCTATAACATGCACACTGTCCTGTACCACAAGATGGTTCATGTCAGAGTTGTGGCATTTGCCACCACTGCTACTGCCAACATTCAGGTAATCCAATGAACAATCTAGCATGCCTCACAGCTACTGCAGTCACATTCAGTGAAACCAGAAAGAAAGTGGGTATTTTAAGATATATATATATATATACACTGCACATATAGATTACAAACTTGCCCAGAAATTCTTAAACCACCACCCTGTAGCTCTTCACGATTTACATCATAGTTATGACTTTACCCATCACTGATGTTACTGTGAGCGAGGGATCAAATTAAACAAAGCAGATCAATAGCAAGCCTCATAATTATTCCAGCTGCACTTACAGAAACCAGTATTGAAAAAAAAAAAGAAAATTATAACACACACACATGTAAGGTGCAGTTCATATAGAAACATCACCTGGGCAGGGCATGCAAAGGAGCCATTAACCCCCAGGGAGACATGAGTGTAACGCAAGTAACTCCATCAGGAAAACCGGCAATAAAATTTGTAAAGTGCAGTACAAATCTTCAAGATGCATTTTCCCTACACTTCTACACAGCAACTATACACACACACATGCATAAGTTGTGTACTAGTAGCAAGGCTGTATCATCATCCAGTAATGTGGACTCCATGAGTTCTCGATCTAACAGTTTGATTCAAAGGATTCTAAAGTGGTAATGGAATAGCACCAATCTGTGTTAAGTGAAATCGACATAAATGTGTCCTTACAGTCTAAATCAAGCTTCATTGCCTGATGCCTCAAGTCAGACTAGAATTGTAATTATTTACCCTTGTACTCTCAGGTCATGAAAGCCCTTGCAGGCAAACATTAACTTATCAAGGATGGAACGACAATGTATAGTAAAGAAAATAACTTATTTGCACCTATTATTGTTAAATTGTAATCTTTATGAAGTAAAATTCACATGGTGAATTTTATTTGTACTCTCAAAATAACTCAACTGAACTGCATTGCATATTTAAAGAAGTTACTGCACTCTAAGGTTTTCCAAATATATGTTTTACATAGTAATATGACATCTCATTTCTTGTGCCAAGATTTTTAAACACATATTCTATTTGATGCATACCTTTATTACGTTATCAGTTGACCATGTATGTCAAAGGAAAGATTAGTGTTCATAGTTATTCACAGGTCTTTATATCGGAGTACTTCCTTTAGTGGATGTTTTAGTAGGTAAACAGATGAATAAAATGAAGCCTTCCCAAAACACATTATGCTTCATTTGTTAAATAAAATCTATACCCATGTTGTGTACCCAATCACAGATCTGTCTCACAGAAATTTAAATGTTCAGTATCACATTAATTTTGAGCAATGAACCCAGTCTTACATCATCTGCATACTTATTTATCCAACATATTTTAGATCTAGTAATGGAGGCAAATGCAATATTAAATAAAGTTGATACAGGTACTAAGTCTTGGGGAACTTCAAGATGGACTGCAAGAATCTCAGAGCTTATGCTTTATATGGTAACATATTGGGATCTTTCAAGTAACCATGACATAATCCATTTTACCAGCAATATATTGATCTTTGCCTTAAGGCTTTAGTAGATTACAAGATGAGGAAAGGAGTCAATCACCTTGGCTAAGTCTAAGAAAATTACTCCATATGGCAGACCTAGATCCAGGGCTTTAGTAATATGATTATAAAAAAATTAATAAACTTGTCGGAGTAGATCTAGCATTTAGAAAACCATATTGATCCAAGTCTAAATTAATGATATCTGTCTAACTTTCAATTGCCCAGAATGCAAGTGAGGCTAATCGGTCGGTGACATCACTTCTACTACCTTTTATATACATATGTGTTATAGCAGATGTTTGCCAAGAGCTGGGAACTGTACATGTTTGTATTAGCTCACTAAATATTAGCAACCAAGTGATTTTAAATTGTTAGTAATGGTATGGGGGCAATCGAATCAGGGCACATAGAAGATGAATTCACTATTTTACTAAAAGCATTATCATCCCCGAGGTATAATAGGATAAGTCGAACCATCAGGAATTTCAATGCAAAGTGATAACATGTCAAAACTAGATTTAACAGTAAACCATGTTGGGTAGTGCTGGTTGTATGTGTTACCTTCAATAAATCATTTACTATACTGCCCTCAGATTTTATAGACTTTACTGGCTGATAAAAACTATTGATACCATTAATATACTTATACAATCTTTTCATATTATTCATACCTACAGCAAGTTTGTTTTCAAACTTATTTCAAAACTATTTTTTTCCATTCCAAGTTTCTTCTTTATTTATTTTATTATTTATTGACATTTGTTAACTAGGTTAGTCCAGCTCGGCCAGGAGCACAATTTCAGTGGAGACCCAAGGAGAAAAGCTCCAGTTACAGACAGTTTAAGTATACATAACAGTTTAGCTTACAATTAAAAACAATCAATATTAGCAAACACTACAAGTACACATAAGTTCTGTACTTCAAAAAAAAAACAGAACAATTTTTTTTTATTTACTGATGTTACTAAAAATTAGCTTGTTTGCTTATGTTAGGTGTTTCTTGTAAACCTTATACATGGGTCCCCATTTGGAGGAACAGCAGATAAAGCAGGATGTATCTCAAGAGGATACATCACAGGAATATGTTCTGGAAATTTCTGTAGAATACTCGCAGGAAAAACAGCCAAGATGATGTTCTCAGTCCAGAAGAAAATGATCTAAGGGAAGACCTACTTGATTTTTTAGAGATGGATAGACATATTAAGGTAGGTCTACTGATTTTTCAAATTATCAAAAAAGTCAGCATTCCATGGTGGCATTACAAATGCCTTCACACATGCATATTTAAAAACTTAAAAAATAAGCAAAAAATATTTTTTACAGGAGGACAAGCCTACCTGCAACCCCTGCCAATTATATATACCAACCAAAACATTGCACAATATCAAGGAAAGGCCTTATTCCCTTTCCCCAATTATTGTGTGATTACACACACCTGTTGAACAACTGTCTAGTTAATTTCATCAACTAAACAGATGTGAACCAACTACAGAGTTGGCAATATACAGTTCCCACCTTAAAAGAGATGAAAGAAATAGAGTAGTTAAGACCCAAAATGTCAGAAGACTGGTAAAAAGGGTGATCACAATCAGAACAATTAAGAGAAATACAGGTGATATAGCAGAAATAAATAAGCCATATTACTGTACAGCTAAAGTAACAATGGTTAAAGTGTTACCACAAAAACAGATAAAGGAAAGGAAAAGAACAAGTAGAATGTTACCATGGAAGAACTTGGTAGAAAAAATCTGTAAAGCAATTAAATGTCATAACTGTTAATAGAAAATAGAAAAGGGAAGAGATCAAAGATAGATGTGGAAAATACCCAGTATCAAAACAGACCAGGATTTATCACAGACTATTTCTCATAATAAACTAAAATATCAGCATAAGCAGACTACTATAAAGGAAAAGTGCAAAATCAGCAATTCATTAATTATGGAAAAGGATTTATTGAGAATTGGGTAACTAAGCAAAAGGAATAGAAACACCACCAAAACAAGGAATAGGTCGGTATGTTATGGAGATTTGTGAAGGCACTGTTAGACAAAGACACTAAATGGTTGTGAGAATGAAAAGAAACAGTGAGGGGGGGCTCTAATGTAGAGGATATGAAAAAGGTTCAGTTAGAAAAATAGAAAAAATTAAGAAAAGCTCCAGACTGGAAAACCCTGGTCCAGATGCAATATCTAACTTCTGGTCAAAGGTATTAAAATCTTTATGCAAAGATTAAGCATTGAGCAAGAATTACTTGTATGCACATACTGAACAGACACTAACCTGGACAACAACAGGAAAAACTATACTCCTCAAGAGTGAACTTTCAATCAAGCCATTCTACGAACTACAGACCAATTACTTGCCTTCTAGCAAAATACAAATTCTCATAGTCATAACTGAATTGCCTCAGACGAAAAGGGGCAACAAACTAGGAAAAAGAATATAGTACATGTACACAGAAAAAAAAGAAATCCCTTGGCCAGAGGAAAAAGAGAAAAACAAACAGGGGAATAGAGGGAGGGATGGAAAACTGCAACAGTTACAAGCAGGACATCTACTGCTGTTGTAAGCTCTTAGACAACTGTACTATCTCCAAGTCACTGTTGCAATATCTCTGACAAAAAAAGACAGTAATAAAGCTACTGTAAGAAAGGAAGCAAGCAGGACGAAGGAAACAGACTGCCCTCCAAAACGTGAGTGTTGGACCTAGCAAAACTTACTCCGGCCTTCAAAACACACTAACTTGTAGTGCTTACTACAAGTATGCACAGAATACCAACAGCTTCCAAAATGGCTCTAGCAATGACATCCTTAAAACAAATCTCCAGAAGATGCAATCACCCTTGTAGAACAGGAATAAGAAGCTGTTTGCCACACAAAGAAAAACAAAAGGAAATGGCCTCAGAAATCCAAGAAGAAATGTTTTGTTGAGAAATTGCCAAATCCAATTTCTTTTCCTGAAAGGAAACAAGAAGTCACTCAGTAAAAAAACAAAAATATTATATTCCATGAACAGATTTGTATTAAATGTAACAAATGTTTTGAAAGTCACATCACAGTTAAAGTGACTTTTAGAACATTTAATACAATTTTGTTAATGGGATGATATTTTTATTATTTTTAATATTTCTATTGTTTTCACAGAGCGTGTTCACATATTTTTACTGCAATGTGTTTTCTTATAGTTTTTACTGCAGTGTTTCTTTAAATATTTTATTGTTCCTCCAATCATGTTCGTCTCTTGGAATATTTAAATCATGTCAGTTGAATGTGTATTCATTCTGATAAAGTCTCCAGTGGAGACACAAAAGCGGTCAATCAAAATTTTAAAGGTAAAATAAACTAGTGAAAGTAATGGCACTTTGTTATTTGGGTCTATATTACATGATTGAAGTTTCAAAACTTTGAATCTGATACGGTCGACACCATATAATCAAAGTTTTGAAACATCAAAAATTTAATAAAATAAAACAACAACCTACAAAAACAAACTATTTAAATGCACTAAGCAGGGGGCAAGCCCCCTGCACCCCCCGCTACTTAAATATACCAACTCCGAGATCACACTGCAGCGCAGAAAAGGGAAATCTTCCCTTTCCGCACTGTACGGAGATCTCTGTTAAAAGATTCAAAGTTTCAAGACTTCGATCATATGGTGTCGACCATATCAGATTCAAAGTTTTAAATGTTTGATCTTCTAATATAGACCCTGTTATTTTGTATGGCTGCCTGCCTGGGCATTTTGGTTTGGGGTTTAAATCTAATATACCTCACAGCAGCTTCAGCCACACTCAATGAAAGCACTGGATAACATAAACTAATCACTCTAGGTGCTTAATATGAACAGCACCCAGGTGAGTCAAACAGGGTGCAACCAACACCCAAGAGAAACATGGAAGTAATTTAAAACCTCCAGCATGAAAAAGGTTATAAAAATGTAGAGAGCATATAGCTCTTCATTATGGTTTACCATATACTTCCGTGTTTTTCAGCACTGTTCCTACTAACAGACAGGGATCTAATGAACAGGTATATAGGTGCTACGAGACTCAATGAAACAAGATCACAAAGTTTCAAAAGTCTACCCAGTTCTTCAAAAACAATTTTATGACTTGCATTTATGTCTACTCACCACTTTTACCATCAACAGCCAAGAATACAATGAATCAAAACTCTAATATTCCTCGTAGCACTGAAGCCATATTCACTAAAAGCAGCAAAGCTTAAAAACACAACACTCACATTAGGAGCTGTACATAAAGAACAGCTCCTTGTTTGGGTTATCAGGCAGCTGAATAGAAGAAATTAATATAACCTAAAGAGCCCTGCCAGGAAAAACAAGGTATGTAAAACCCACACAGTGCCCTGTAGCTCTTCAAGATTGTCTCCCAAATAGTTACTAATTTTCCCACCACTGCTACTACCAAGAGCCAGGGATCTACTGAAATCATTTGGACAGACCCAACATAGTAGCTTAGGTATGTAAAACGGGCACTTGCCCAAATACAAGCATGTTAGGGTGCATAACAGGGAAGTGCCAGTGATAATCAATCCCTTCAAGTCACTGACACAACCACTAGGCTCAAGTGTCAATTACTCCTTTCAAAGAAAAGCACTAATGGTATATATTTAAGCACGCAGATTTAAAATCATGCCTGTTTTGATCTGCCTGGTGTGTTTGTGTGTGTGTGTGTGTGTGTGTGTGTGTGTGTGTGTGTGTGTGTGTGTGTGTGTGTGCGCGCGCCTGTGTGTGTGTGCTCGCACGCATGTGAGGAGATGGATCAAGGAGTGATTTTAACTCTTTCCCTTACTGAAAGTGTTTTAGACACATCAAAGAGCTAAAGACTACTGTATACAAACTTAGCTTTTTGCCTGGGGTGGACACTTTCTCTCATCTCACTCCAGATGAGGGGTTTGCCAAATGGGGGACTGCTCAGTTAGCACTGCACAAAAGAAATGTTCACCCTAGGTGCTGTTCATATAGAACACATATAGGAAGGGCAAGCTTGGAGCCACTAATCCAAAGAAGAAATGCTACAAAAGGAACAGAAGTCATAAAATACAACAGTGCTGTGTAGCTCTAAGATGGTTCACATCATTGTTATGGGATTTCCCAGACCTGCTAATACCATCAGCCAGGAATCTCACATCTAATGCAGCTATGCTCACTGAACCCAGTAAAACAATGGGGTCCAAAATAGAGAGATAAGTCAGCAAGCAAAGGAGGGTATTATTGCTGAAACTGAATTCATCCTCAAATCTTGAGAGTATCTCGCAAGGTGGACTGTGTTTTTTCACAAAATCTCATCAAAACGTCACTAATAAACAGACTATATTTATACAGCGTATATCATGGAGAGAAGTAGGTTACAAATTAAAAAACGATAGCTGAGGTGCACAAGTGCCCAGTTCTGGTAGGCACACTGGTGCCAGGACTGGAAAAAGAGGACAGTGTAAAATCCTCAAAATACGGAAACATTCCTACAATGGGGCCAGGCCATGCCAGGCTCAGGGGGTGGGATGGCCCCCCCTGTTGCAGAAAGTAGGAGCAGTCCACAAAAAATCACAAAAACTGATAGGCCAAAGAAGAGCCATAAAGACGATAAAGTGGACTATTGAGGATAAGAAAGAAATTATGTATCGCTACTTTTATGCAAAAAGTCCAGAATTTCCAGAAACAAGTTATTCAAAATGATTAAGAGAGAAATTAGAGGAAAGAAAATTACTTCCACGAGAAAAACTGTCAGAAGCTTCAAATAAAAATGTGCATTCATTAATACAATAGATTTGTGATAAATAATATAGAGACCAAGAAACTTTGATCTATCTGGAAAAAAAGCATCCGAGGAAATGTGAAAATATAAACAACAAAACCCAGATGTTTTTGAAAAGTATAAAAAAAAAATATGGACATGGGAAAGAAAGAGAAATTTGATTTGGTCCAATATTTATGCAAAGGAGAAAGCCAAATTAATCAATATAAAGAAAGCAGCCCCAAAGATATCTGAAGAGAAACACAGGCAAAGGCATCCAGACATGGAAAATTTCACAATAAAAAAATAATATCACAAACAGGGAATGTAGAAAAGAAAATTAGTAAAGCAGAAGTTAAAAAATAGAAGTTGAAGTTACAGAGTGCCTGTGAAGTGAAGGCTTTGGTGTAGAAGGTGCAACACAGGTTACTCTACAGCATGATGGAGTGAGTCCCCAAAGTAAGGAGAAGCAGGAAGATAAGGAGACATCTGAAGAAAAAAATATGGACATGGGAAAGAAAAAAGATTTAATATAGTGTAATATTTATGCAAAGGAGAAAGCAAAACTAACCAATACAAAAAGAGCAGCACCAAAGATATTTGAAGAGAAATACAGGCAAAGGAATCTGGTCATGGAAAACTTTACAATACAAAAAATAAGACAAAGAGGAAAAGTAGAAAAGGAGATTAGTAATAGAGAAGTTAAAGGAAAACTCCACCCTCTCATACAGTTTAACTCAATTGTTAGGTTTCTTTTCTCCCTACAACATGGTTCCAGCATTGTTTATGTACCACAAACCTGCTTGTAGTGTTTAAAACTTTTATTTTTTTGCATTGGAGTCAAAGGAAGAGGAAAGTCCATCTATTTTTATTTTTTTTAACTCAACTTCTCACATACTTTGCAGAGATATTCATCTCCACCTGCATGACATCATAGACATGTTAAATCTGTAGTTTACCCTGTCAGGTACTGCTGTCAATCTTAGATGGGTAATTAATCCTGCTAATGTCAGGAACACAGCAGCTGATATAAAAAAAGGCAGAAAGCTGAAGAATTGGTTCCAGTGCTTTTATTGCAGAGGGGAGGAGAACTTAACACTCCCCTTTCATAGCAAAACAAAGCAATTAGATCAGCCAGGGGTTTAAAGGCAATTGTCAACTCTTCTGACAAATTTACATAAGCAGCAACGCAGTACTGCAATGCTAATTTTTAAATGTTATTTATAATAGTTCGGGTTAAGATAACTTAAGAGTAGTAGCAAAGATTTCTGTGACATTTAGAGAAAAGTCAGTAAATATTTTTCTTGTAAAGTATAAATACATTTAGCCCCCCCCAACACACATACACAGGCCAGAACTGCAGAAAGAGAGACAGGTGGCAACCCTATCAACTAGATGCACAGATACTGTTCAAAAAAAGGTCTTTTATGCTTTGTGTGACATCCTTCCAGAGGGGGGTGCATATCTGGTACATGCAGATCCATTGTAACAGATTGCCACTGATTTTCAGTCAGTCCTTGCATTGTCAGAGAGCAACCATAATGTACAGCTGAATTTACTTTAACATACATTTATTATGGGGCCTTGCATTAAGAACACTAAGAAAGGGTAATGAGAAGTACTTAACTGTTTAAACGTGTGCTTTTGTACACATGTACTTTACATACATACACATATACAGAAACACATACACACACACACTATACGTGTGTGTGTGCGTGTGTGTGTGCATACAATGAATTATTTATAATAAACAACATAATATAGTTAAGCATTATTAATGCCTACATTCTAGTAAATGTTGCTCAATGATTTACTTGGTCACTGTCACACATTGGCTGTGTGTTCCACATGCAATCTTGGTCAATGTCTTTCTGTCAGCATTTTTTTATTTGTATTAATAAGTTTTGTTAGGGGTCGCCACAGCGGAACTCCGGTCCGCTAATGATTAGCAGTTGATTTTTACATGCTGAGTTGCCGGCCCTAACGCACAACATCCAACGAAGGTACGCTCATTCACGCATGTCTCCATAGAAGACGCTCTAGCTGAGAATCGAATGGGACAATGTCTTGCTGTGAGGCAACAACACTACTGCAGCACCACCACCACCACGGGTTTGCATTTAATAATTATTATCTTTGCCAGTGTAGCTTATGTTGTGGCTGAAAAGGGTTGCTGGGACCAGTTCATTTTCCTGGTTACCAAAGTATAAATAAAAATGAAATAGAAAAAAGGAGGGGGAACATGACAGAAATAATTGAGGAACTAGTATATGAGAGTGTGGAGGAGAGTTTATCAAGTTTGTTAGGACTACAAAAGACTCCTCTTACAAAAAACCTGCTTTTATCTCCATTCTTTGCTGCAAGTATCTAACAGCTATTTATAGCATAGAGTCCAACAGCCAAAACGAACAGGAAAGTAAATTGCTCAATAAAAGCAGCCAAAACCAAAAGAAAAATAGAGCAATTCCACCAAGGCATGATTCCACTGGTATTTTCCACACGAACAAGCTTTATTGAAACACACTTTCTTCAGAATAAAACCATAAACGCTATTATCACTACAGATGTGTTTTCGTCCTCTAATGGCTTCCTGAGATGAAACAGAAATGCATACCTTTTACAATTCTTCCCCTAAAATACCCTCCACTTAATTAATACTGCTATCCAATTGGTGTATATTCCTAATGTGGTCACATGTACTTAATAGATGTTCAGCCCTATAAAACTTTTTTTTTTAAATTCCTTTAAACCAGTCCTTTAAAACAGTTCTAAACACATAGATATATAAATATGTATAAAACAATGGAACTTGGCATTAGCAATGGGCATAAACCTGCAAAGGACAATAGGAGCTGAATGCGATGGGATCCCTACTATTTTTCTGAGCGACAGGACGAACGAAGTTCAAGGGGATGTAGTAGGACATATCAACAACTTAAACATGACTAATGGACAAAATCATAATGGACAAAGGTACAAAACTGATTTTAAGACTTTGGTGCAGTTAAAATACTGTTTTAATGAAAGAAATAAAATGTCTTCAAATTCTGAAATGGATAGAAACTTAACATATGAGCACAATGTTAACTTGATAGATGGATTAATGTTTAAATATAAGAATATGGAAATGGAAAATCATACTTTAAGGAATGCCTTAGATTAAATATTGTACCAAAAGGGCCAAGAGTGCATAAGTACCCTAATAAAGTGAAAGAAGGTAGTGACTTTCATAAAGATTTATTACTCATTTTTGACAACTGTGGGTTTGAAATAATTAAGTTAATTATGTGAGAAAATGAAAGAGAAATGGAGGGTTTGTAAGGTAGAATAGATGAAATCAATCATAAAATTACTAATGACCTCATGTTTTCAATTGAGGATGGGAAGAGAAAGTATTATGATACATTAAATAAAACTGAAGTTAAAATAAGAAATGGATATGAAAGGAAAAGTAGGAAAATTGAGAAAGATGTTAAAAAATACAAAGACAAGGTTAGTTACCCTAGACCGAGGGAGTTTGTTAGTAAAAGGTACAATAGTAGGTATGAGGAAGGTTGGAGACAGCCCCCTTTCTTGGATACAAATGGGCAGGAAGTACGAGAACAGATAGAAAATATTAATGACCCCTCAGAATACCTCCCTCTAAGGAGATCAGAAAGAATAAAGAACAACTATCAAAACAACCAGTATGGGGGGTACGGGGGGGGAAACAACAACAGATACAAACAGTGGAACAGGTGGAATCCTCCCAGCATGGATGAAACTATTGTCTGTGAAGGTAGCAAATCTAGTAATAAAGGGTACAATATATACAACTACAGTAATAAGGAAGTAAATGAAACACATTTCTCGTTATTATCTAAGGGCTTTAAATTTGCACCTAAAAAGAAAGCGGATATAGGTAAAGTATTAATTGACTTGAAATTATTTCTGAGGAAGAAAAACTTTGAGCTTTTCTTTAAGGGACAGAATGCAAACTCACGAGGCATGGAGGAATTAAGAAGGAAAAGCACATTTAATCCACCCCTACAACCACAATTAACAAATTCTGAGGTAATAATGGAGAGAAAAATAAGATCAGAACTTTCTAAGAGAAGGATAGGGTATAACACAACAAAGAAAGAAAACAAATTATTAAATGAAATGAAAGATGATACTACCTTAAGGGTGATGAGACCAGATAAAGGAGGGGGGGACAATGCTTATGGACCAAATGGTGTATGAAGGTAAGATGATGGACATATTGGAGAACACAAATAGATACGTCAGAGTCTCAGTTAATGAAATAAATATAGGTAATAGAAAAATCTATTTAATTTTAAATGACCTACTGTTGGAAGGACTAATAAGTATAGAAACTTTTAAGTTTTTGTATGGAGAAAAAACAAAAATACCTAGCATCTTTGCGATTCCAAAGGTGCACAAAGACATAGAAGACCCACCTATGAGACCTATAGTGTCATCAGAAGGGTCTATAACAGCACCTTTGGCCAGATGGTTGGACACTAAGCTTAAAGACATGGCGCTTGGAAGCCAGGGTGTAGTAAAATATTCCAGGGACTTATTACGTAGTATAACAAATTATTTAAATAATAAGAAAATTATTTTTATAACTATTGACATAATTGACTTATTCTCCTCAATACTGTATGATGAAGGAATGAAATGGTTTGAGGAAGCCCTAATTAAGTATGGTAAGTTTACCAACAGAGACTTTTATTTTATTTTAACCCTGATGGAAACTGTTTTAAAAAATAATTTTATACATTATGAAGGGGAGTTTTTAAACAAGTACAGGGAGTAGCGATGGGGGCAAGGTATGCCCCTATGTATGCCAACATAATTCTTTCAATTTGGGAGGAAAAATACATTATAAATTCCAAATATGTAAAATGTTGGAAACTGTACAAGTACTACCTGGATGACATGTGTTTTTTATGGACAAGCTCTGAAAGCATGTTTTTTGAATTTTTAAATTATATATCAGAATCGACTGATTTTTTAAAATTTTACACACAAAATTAATAAGGATGAATTGGAATATCTGGACATTTCTATTAAGAAATGTGAAGGTATTTTCAGTTCAAAGATTTATTGGAAAGAAACTTTCTCAAATTCATAGTTAGCGTACAATAGTGCACACCCCCTACATCAGAAAAAAGGAATTGTTAAGGGACAATATGTTAGGGGTAGTCGTATGACATCCAGATAATGTGATTTTGAGGTAGAATGCAAAACATTGAGTGAAATGTTTATAGAAAGAGGTTACCCCAACAAATTTATAAAAAACATAGAAAAAGAAGTTAGAGAAGGAAGGCAGGATAGATTTAAACCCATTCTGGGGGACAAAACAGGGCTTAGTAAGGAAAAGGATAAAACTGTGAATTTTGAAGGTGAAAGTAATTTTGTGACATATTATAATGGAGATGCAGTAAAAATAAGACAATTGTTAGAAGAGGAATGGAATAGATTTGGTGAACTATCAGACTTGGAGGGAGTTTTCGATAACCCTTTAAGATGCACATACAGAAGGGGTAGAAGTCTAAAGGCTATATTAGAAGGCAAAAAAGATGGCCCTAAGTGTAAACAGGGTAAAGCAGGGTCCTTTAAATATGGACAATGCTCCCAGTGTCCGTATATCTACATGAGGGACACTATTCTGGTTAATAGTAGGGATAGACTTATTAGTAGTAGGGACTATGCAAACTGTGACACTAGTGGTATAGTGTACATAGGGCTTTGTGACCATTGTGAAGCATTCTGTGTTGGTAAATCAGAAAGAAAGTTGAAAAAACAGAATTTATGAGCATAACTATGAAATTAGAACAAAATGTACTAAGAATGCTCTTTACAGACACACAAAAACTGTCAAGAAAGTACATTGAAATTCTTTGTATTGGAAGTAATTCTAAAGGACATAAGAGGACTTCCATTGAATACAAAGAACTACTGTGGCAACTATCCCTGGAAGCTACTAGATTTCCAGGTCTGAATGATGCAGTCTCTCTTGCCCCAGTTTTAAAGTTAAGTGCTGCAAAGCTCTAGTGACTCTGGAAAAATGTATCCCTTTATGTATATTAACTTTATAAATAATAATTTTTGTTTTTTAAAAATGTAATACTTCTTACCTTAGCACAAAGCTAAGGACTGCAACATCAAAGTGTATGTGCAATAATTTATTCTGGTTCAAAAAGAGAAAAATGAAAATGTATGTATTTTACTATATTACTGTTTGAACCATTTATCTAAAAAGCACCTGTATAGGATTTTAATTCTTTCTTTGGACACAAGATTGTGCTATTGTATGGAAGAAAAGTTTGTTTTATAAGGTTTTTAACATGTATAAAACTAAACTGTATTTGTATTTATATTTATTTATATTTATATCTATTAGAGTTTAGAGAAGGTATTGTGGATATTTTGATATTTATATATGTATGTATGTGTTTAGAACTGTTTTAAAGGACTGGTTTAAAGGAATTTAAAAAAAAGTTTTATAGGGCTGAACATCTATTAAGTACATCTGACAACATTAAGAATATACACCAATTGGATAGCAGTATTAATTAAGTGGAGGGTATTTTGGGGGAAGAATTGTAAAAGGTATGCATTTCTGTTTCGTCTGAGGAAGTCATTAGAGGATGAAAACGCATCTGTAGTGATAACAGCATTTATGGTTTTATTCTGAAGAAAGTGTGTTTCATTAAAGCTTGTTCGTGTGGAAAATACCAGTGGAGTTGTGCCTTGGTGGAATTGCTCTATTTTTCTTTTGGTTTTGGCTATTTATAGCATAGAACAAGCTCTGGCAGACAGATAAATGAGGCTCAGTCAGGTAAACAGAGAAGTAGCTCTTTTACAGAAGGTGTTTTTAGATGACAGTGCTTTACAGTCCTGCCATTATATTTTAATAGCATGAGAAAGCAACACCACTTCCTTATGTCTGGCATGAGTCATATAAAGAGGACTTGAAATGTATTCTGGGAAGAAGGAAGGAAAGCAAGAAAATAAGATCACGTTACCAAGGCAGGCCCCGTTATCCACCATTTTGATAGAAACACATTAAAATTGTAAAAGAAGCACTTGTAGTGCTTTTGAGACATTATTTTGAGGCATTAAATAGCTCAAAAACAAAGATACAATGAAAAAATGTTTTTTTTTTTTTTTAGTTCTAAGGTGGAGTTTTCATTTAAAGTAAATTCAGCTGTACATTATGGTTGCTCTCTGGCAATGCAAGGACTGACTCAAAGTCAGTGGGAATCTCTTACAATGGATCTGCATGTACCAAATATGGATCCCCCTCTGGAAGGATGTCACACAAAGCATAAAAGACCTTTTTTATGAACAGTATCTGTGCACCTAGTTGATAGGCTTGCCACCTGACTCTCTTTCTGCAGTTCTGGCCTGTGTGTGTGTGTGTGTGGGGGGGGGGTGAAAATGGTAAATGCATTTATGCTTTACAAGAAAAAAAAATATTTACTGACTTTCTCTAAATGTCACAGAAATCTTTGCTACTACTCTTAAGTTACCTTAACACAAACTATTATAAATGACATTTAAAGCTTAGAATTTCAATACTGTGTTGTTCCTTATGTAAATTTGTCAGAAAAGTTGACAATTGCCTTTAAACCCCTGACTGATCTAATTGCTTTGTTTTGCTATGAAAGGGGAGTGTTAAGTTCTCCTCCCCTCTGCAATAAAAGCAGTGGAAACAATTCCACAGCTTTCTGTCTTTTTTTATATCAGCTGCTGTGCTCCTGACATTAGCATGATTAACTATCCATCTAAGACTTACAGCAGTACCTGACAGGGTAAACTACATGCCCATTTTCAGCGGAGGCCCGGGGAGAAAAGCTCCAATTAGGCAAATTACAAAGATAACTTTTAAAAAATATAAACTATAAAAAAAGTATAAAAACAATATTTACAACAAAGAATAAAAAAACAAAGTGAGCATGTACAATGATTCGTGGTGTTCCCTAATAGGGATACATAATTCACATGGTCAGACACAATTAAAGGCAGGAGACATTAGATAGCATACAGAGCCTGGTGAAATAGTTACCTGTTTGATATTTAGAGATTCTTCTTTCAGTATTTAACTTAATCAGGATTGGATATGTCATGCAGGTGGAGATGAATTTCTCTGCAAAGAATGTGAGAAGTTGAGTTTAAAAAAAAAAAAAAAAAAAAAGTAGGTGGGATTTCCCTTCCTTTGACTCCAATGTAAGGAAATAAAAGTTTTAAAAACTACAAGCAGGTTTCTGGTACATACACAATGCTGGAACCATATTGTAGGGAGAAAAGAAACCAAATGATCGAGTTAAACTGTATGAGAGGGTGGAGTGCCCTTGCATTATTAACACTAAGAAAAAGTAATCAGAAGTACTTAACTGTGTTTAAACGCGCTCGCACAACACACACACACTTGTACACATGTACTTTATATACATACACATATACAGAAACACATACACACACACACTATTTATATATATATATATATATATATATATATATATATATATATATATATATATATACAGAAACACACACACAATATATATATATATATATATATATATATATATATATATATCTATATATATACACACATACATACACACACACACACATATATATATATATATATATATATATATGTGTGTGTGTGTGTGTGCGCACGTAATTGTGCATACAATGAATTACTTATAATAAACATAATATAGTTAAGCATTATTAAATGTATACATTCTAGTAAATGTTGCTCAATGATTTACTTGGACACTATCACACATTGGCTGTGTGTTCCACATGAAATCTTGGTCAATGTCTTTCTGTAAGTATTTTTTTATTTGTATTGATAAGTGCATTTAATAATTCTTATTATCTCTGCCAGTATAGCGTATGTTGTGGCTGAAAAGGGTCCTGGGACCAGTTCACTTTCTTGGTTACCAAACTATAAATAAATCTTTTTCTTTTGGCTGTTCCCATTAGGGGTTGCCAGAGCAGATCATCTGTTTCGATTTCTTCCTGTCCTCTGCATCTTTCTCTGTCACAACCACCTGCATCACCACATCCATAAATCTTATCTTAGGCCTTCCTCATTTCCTGTTACCTGGCAGCTTCATCCTTAGCATCCATTTCCCAATATACTCAGCATCCATCCTCAGCACATGTCCAAACCAACACAATCTTGCCTCTCTGGCTTTGTCTCCAAACTGTCCAAATTGGGTTGACACTCTAATATATTTATTCTTAATCCTGTCTACCCTCATCACACCCAGTGCAAATCTTAACATTTTAACTCTGCCACATCCAGCTCTGACTCCTGCCTTTTTGTCAGTGCCACTGTCTCCAACCCATATAACATAGCTGGTCTAACTACCCTCTTGTAGACCTTCCCTTTCACTCTTACTGGTACTCATCTGTCACAAATCACTCCTGACACTCTTCTCCACCCACTCCACCCTGCCTGTACTCTCTTCTTCACCTCTCTTCCACACTCACCATTACTCTGAACTGTTGATCCCAAGTATTTAAACTCGTCCATCTTCACCAACTCTACTCCCTGCATCTTCACCATTCCTCTATCCTCCCTCTCATTCACACACATGTATTCTGTCTTAGTCCTGATTACCTTCATTCCTCTCCTCTCTAAAGCACATCTCCACCTCTCCAGGGTCTCCTCCACCTGTTCCTTACTCTCACTACAGATCACAATGTCATCTGCAAACATCATAGTCCATGGGGACATCTGTCTGATCTCGTCTGTCAACCTGTCCATCACTATTGCAAATAAGAAAGGGCTCAGAGCTGATCCTTGATGTAATCCACCTCCACCTTAAATGCATCTGTCACTCCCACCGCAGACCTCACTGCTGTCACACTACCCTCGTACATATCCTGTACCACTCTTACATACTTCTCTGTCACTCCTGACTTCCTCATACAATACCACAACTCCTCTCTAGGCACCCTGTCATATGCTTTCTCTAAGTCCACAAAGACGCAATGCAACTCCTTCGGACCTTCTCTGTACTTCTCCATCAACACACTCAGAGCAAACATCGCATCTGTAGTGCTCTTTCCTGGCATGAAATCATACTGCTGATCACTAATCATCACCTCCCTTCTTAACTGATCAGTTTTATCCCCCTGTAGTTACTACAGCTCTGAACATCACCCTTATTCTTAAAAATCTGTACCAAAACACTTTCTCCACTCCTCAGGCATCCTCTCACTTTCCAAGATTTCATTAAACAATCTGGTTAAAAATTCCACTGCCATTTCTCCTAAACACCTCCAAGCTTCCACAGGTATGTCATCTGGACAAAGCCTTTCCATTCTTCATCCTCTTCCTAGCTATCCTTACTTCCTCCTTGCTAATCTGTTGCATTTCCCGATTCACTATCCCCACATCATCCAACCTTCTCTCTCTCTCTCATTCTCTTCATTCATCAGCCCCTACCAAAGTACTCTTTCCATCTGTTCAACACACTCTCCTTGCTTGTGAGTACATTTCCCTCATTATCCTTTATCACCCTTACCTGCTGCGCATCTTTCCTAGCTTGGTCCCTCTGTCGAGCCAATCGGTACAGGTCCTCTTCTCCCTCCTTAGTGTCCAACCTTTCATACAACTCTCCATACGCCTTTATCCTTTGCCATGCACCTCATCTCCTTATACTCCTGTCTACTTTCTTCATCTCTCTGAAAATCCCACTTTTTCTTTGCCAGCGTCTTTCTCTGTATACTCTCCTGTACTTCCTCATTCCACCACCAGGTCTCTTTGTCCTCCTTACTCTGTCCAGATGTCACACCAAGCACCTTCCTAACAGTCTCCCTTACTAGCTCTGCTGTAGTTACCCAGCTGTTCAGTAACTCTTCACTGCCACCAAGTGCCTGTCTTAACTCTTCTCTGAACTCCACCTCACAATCACCCTTTTTCAATTTCCACCATTTGATCCTTAGTGTTGCCCTCACACTCCTCCTCTTCTTCTTGATCACCAACAGCATTCTACAGACCACCATTCTATGCTGCATAATTACACTTTCCCCGTCACATCTTTACAGTCTCCAATCTCCTTCAAACTGGCCCTCCTGCATAGGATATAATCCATCTGTGTGCATCTCCCTCCACTCCTGTATGTCACCCTATGCTCTTCCCTCTTGTTAAAATACGTATTCACCACAGCCATGTCCATGCTTTTAGCAAAATCCACTACCATCTGACCTTCTGCATTCCTTTCCTTACCACCATACCCTACCCATCATTTCCTCATCCCCTCTGTTCCCTTCTTATTAAGTAGAAAAAAGGACATGACAGAAATAATTGAGGAACTATTAAGCACATTTTAAGTCTGCATCATTCATGATAGACAAAACCTCCCACTGAAGGCAATGGGAAGTAGCAGACAGAATAAGTTCAAAGTCCTACTACTTGTCACTTGTAAATGTACAGCAAGGATTATTTACTGCAGTGAGTTTTCACACCTCAGCATGGGTACTAGTCTAATGGCCCCAAGGCCTATACAAGCCTAGCCATAACAATTCCCTGGCTATTTCTTCCCACAATATTTACTTCCCTGGACCCCAGTGCAGACTGACGTGATCCCCGGGGTAAATTTCCCATCTCCCATCCAGTCATCAAGGTTCCTTCTGAAGAGGGCTAAGGAGGCGCTCTGCTTGACACGTATGGGCAATCTATTCCAGAGTATGGGGAGTCTCTGGGTCAGGAACCTATCCCTCCAGCATGTTTTGTTCATTGTGATGACATGGTTTAGGTCCCTGGAGTGTGTAGCACTGATGGATTGGGATTTCTTTAAGTGTAGCATGTCCAACAGCTCTGGGTTTGACAAAGCTTTGTATGTTAAGCAGAGATCGCCTCTGAGTAGACAATATGTGACAGAGTATAGCTGGAATTTTTTTTTTAGTCGGTCAGCATACAGCATCTGCTTTAGGCCTGTGATTCTTTTAGTGAAGCGTTTCTGTGGCCTTTCCAATTATTGCAGGTGTCTTGTGAGGTACATACCAAATGGGGCGTTGTACTCTATGATGGGTCTATTGAGGGGATGAGTACAGTGGGACAATGACCTCCTTTTATCTGGATGAAAAGTCCTTAGTGATGAGGTATGCCACATAGAAGGAATTCCTGACTGTTGTGGCGATGTGGTTATTGAAGGTGAGACCACTGTCCACCTGTGTTCCTAATCACACTTTCAGTGTTTAGTGTACTGCCACATGTGGTAATTCATGGGTACATGGATTTTTCCAAAGGGAATAACTATACACTTCTTGGCATTGAGCTTGAGCCCATGGCTCTGGCACCAAGCATCTGTTTCTGTGAGGCCCTTTTGTAGAATATCCACATCATTTGGGGATTCAATAATGGCTCCCAGTTTGCAGTCATCTGCAAACTTTGTTAGCCAGAGTCCCTTAGTGTTGGCCTGTACTTCAGAGAAGTAGATGCCAAACAAGAGCGGTCCCAGGACTGAACCCTGAGGTACTCCACTTGTCTGGAGCTGGATTTGGAGTTGGATACTTTTACAGCGTGGACTCTGTCAATAAGCCAGTGGGCAACCCATCGAGTCACGTAGGGATTTATGCCCAGCTTAGTAAGTTTATCTATGACTACAGAGTGGGGGATGGTGTTGAAGGCCTTAGCGAGGTCCAGATGGGCTGTGTGGACCACCTTACCCTTGTCCACAGCTCTGGAGACTGATTCAAATAAGTAAATCAGGTTCAGGAGACACAATCGGCCCTTCACAAACCCAAACTGGGGGGGGGGGTCCAGTGTTTTAAGGTTGCCAATGTCTTTGTTTTTCCATGATAATATGTTCCATGGCCTTGCAGATCAGGCTAGGCAGACTGATGGGATGATAGTTCCCATGATCCAAGGTGGATCCCCCCTTGTAGAATGGGATAACTGTAGCTGTGCGCCACTCAGTGGGCACGAAGCCTGAGGTGAGGCTATGACTAAACCTGACAGTTAGGTGAGGTGCCAGTTCATTTTGTAGTTCATGTGGTACACAGCCCGAGATGTCGTCTGGTCCCATGGATGCTGTATTCTTAGCTTTGGAGAGTGCAGTTTTTACCTGTGTGGCCGTGATTACTGGAATTTGGCAATCTTTTGGTATTGAGATGGGCCCTTTAGGGGGTGAGAGGCAGGTAAAGTTGGCATTAAATCAATCTGCCAGGATATTGGCAATGTCCTTGGGGTCAGTATATTTAATGCCATTCTGTTGTAGCTCAAAGCAGATCTGAGCATTGCCATTTAGATTCTTGACATAGCTATAGAATGCTTTGTGGTTGTCTTTGGAATATTTGGCAATTTTATTTTTGTAACTTGCTTTGGAGGATTTTATGAGGGATCTCAGCTTCTTACTGAGGCTGGTAAGGGAGTTGTTTGCATCCTTGGATTTTCCTCTTTTCTGCAACAGTTTCTTCCTTCTGTTGTACAGTTTGTTTATAACAGGGAACCACCAGATTGGCTTCATTTTTTTGGAGGAGAGCATATTGGTTCTATTTGGGGTTGCACGATTCATGCATGAGTGGATGTGCTCATACAGTGCTTCAGTGTAGGATTTGGCAGTTGAACTTTCAGTTCCCGTCTGCATGGGTGTCATGAAGTTTGTCACTTCTGACTTCAATAGCATGAAGTTGGCCTTGGAGAAGTTTTTTACGGATGTTTCCTTACTGGGGGGGTGGGATGTGGATGTCAAAGGTGATTAGCTTATGGTCAGACCTAACCAACAAGGGGTGACCACTGGTGTGGAGCATCGATTTCTCATATTGGTAATGACCAGGTCCAGGATATTGGAGCCCCTGGTGGGACTATGGATGAGTTGATCAAGGGAATTGGAATTTATGAATTCCAAGAACCGTTGGGCAAAGGTGTTGGTACACGAGTAGTTTTCCCAGTTTATGGCAGGGTAGTTAAAACCATCCAGTATTAGGGTGTTTGGTTGTATCTTGATATTTTTCAGTATGTTTAGAAATGTGTAGTGAGAATCTTGGGGTATGGTGGGTGATCTGTAGCAAGCTACAATTTGGATTGCAGTCTTACCTACTGTTTAGTTTCACCTGAAGAATTTCGGATGCATTGTGTTGGGCAACTAGCCTGGAGGTGTAAATATCATTGGTGAATATGGACACTCCTCCACCTTTAGTGTTTTGGTCCTGGTTTGGTGGCCGAAAAGTGTGGTAAGAGTTGTAGCTTGGTAATGCAGCAGTGCTCTCTGGAGCCTTGAACCAGGTCTCAGTTGCTGCTGAGATATCGATGTTCTCCATTTTTAGGAGTGCTTCGAGAGAGTGCATTTTGAGGTTTAGACTTCTAGCATTGAGTAGCATTACCTCCAGATTTTGCATACTTGTACCTGTTACAGTGGTGGTTTTGGCCTTGACTAAAAAAGGCACTACAAGGGGTGGCAAGAGCCTTAGCCAGTAACCTGAATCCCAGGGGCGACAGGTGCAGACCACTGCTGGCAAAGCATCATGGTTTGTTGATCATGTCCCAGGCAGACAGATACCAGATCCCCTCCCTTTGAATGACACCAGTAGCTTAGCCAATTGTTGAAGTCAATCATTTTGTCCTTATACTGTGGTATCATTTTGGGCGAAGGCAGGATGCTACTTGGGGCTAAGGTCATACCTGCCTGGGCCACATGATCTGAGAGCTCTTCCATGTCTCTTTTCATGTAGTCCAGGGAGGTACGTCTCAAGTCATTCACTCCAACATGGATAATAACAGAGTCATATTTGTACTTTTGGTGGAGTGACTTGAGTGCATGTGTTATGTGGCAGATCCTGGCACCCAACAGGCAGCTCACTGTAATTTTCTCCTTGTTCAGCCTGGTGAGTGGGACATCAGTATGCCTGACTATAGAGTCACCTGTAACTAAAGTGTTGGGTACATTGTCTTGCCTTGAGGGTTGTTGTTGGGTGGCACACTGGTGTTGTGAGCTATGTGATATTTTGGTTGTGATTGGTGCTTGTTTGTGTTTCAGCTTCGGAAGTCCTTGTTGCTTGGGCAGGTTAATATTAAGGGAAGTGATTTCACAAAATGATAATTTTGTGCTTACTCACACAAGCCAGTAAAAGCAGAGATGAAATGAGATATATTGTCATATTAATATAAGGAGTAGGCAACTAGAAAGAGAGTGGTGTTTAAGAACACAACAGTAACTGCGTGGGACGATGGGAAAATTATCTCTGCCTGAGTCACAAGAGACAGAGCTGTGGTCTCTTTTCAAGTTTTAATATGCGGTTAAAAGCAGAATACAAGTATAACACAAGGTAAAGAAAAACAAATCACAGTATTCAAAATAGCAAAAGGCAATAAAGTAATGCAAAATAGAACAAATAAAAAGCAAACTAACCTTTCCCTCACAGCCAAGTGTAGCAGAGTCTGGGTGAGCCTTTCTAGTAAGGCACGAGAGTATGGGAGAGGGTTTATCAAGTTTGTTCGGACTACAAAAGACTTCTCTTACAAAAAACTGTTTTTTATCTGCTTTCTTTTGCTGCAAGTAGCTAACACTATTTATAGCATTGAACAAGCTCTGGCAGACTGATAAATGAGGCTCAGTCAGGTAAACAGAGAAGTAGCTCTTTTACAGAAGGTGTTTAAATGACAGTGCTTTACAGTCCTGCCATTATATTTTAATGGCATGAGAAAACAACACCACTTCCTTATGTCTGACATGAGTTATATAAAGAGGACTTGAAATGTATTCTGGGAAGAAGGAAGGAAAGCAAGAAAATAAGATCAATTTACCAAGGCAGGTCCCATCATCTACCATTTTGACAGAAACATATTAAAATTGTAAAAGAAGCACTTAAGAGTGATTTTGAGGCATTAAATTAGCTCAAAAACAAAGATACAATGAAAAAATGTGTTTTTGAGTTCTAAGGTGGAGTTTTCCTTTAAAGTAAATTCATTTATACATTATGGTTGCTCTCTGACAATGCAAGGACTGACTCAAAGTCAGTGGGAATCTCTTACAATGGATCTGCATGTACCAGATATGGACCCCCCTCTGGAAGGACGGACACACAAAGCATAAAAGACCTTTTTTTATTAACAATATCTGTGCACCTAGTTGATAGGGTTGCCACCTG
The DNA here is from genome assembly GCF_019279795.1 of Protopterus annectens. Classification (NCBI taxonomy): domain Eukaryota; kingdom Metazoa; phylum Chordata; order Ceratodontiformes; family Protopteridae; genus Protopterus; species Protopterus annectens. The sequence goes on from NC_056728.1 coordinate 913,304,231, forward strand.
ACTCTCTTTCTGCAATTCTGGCCTGTGTGTGTGTGCGTGTGATTGGGCGCGCGCGGTGGGGGGGGGGGTTGAAAATGGAAAATGCATTTATACTTTACAAGAAAAAATATTTACTGACTTTTCTCCAAATGTCAGAAATATTTGCTACTACTCTTACGTTAGCTTAACACATACTATTATAAATATCATTTAAAGCTTAGAATTTCAATACTGTGTTGCTGCTTATGTAAATTTGACAGAAGAGTTGACAATTGACTTTAAACCCCTGACTGATCTAATTGCTTTGTTTTGCTATGAAAGGGGAGTATTACATTCTCCTCCACTCCGCAATAAAAACAGTGGAAACAATTCCACACCTTTCTGACTTTTTTATATCAGCTGCTGTATTCCTGACATTAGCAGGATTAATTACCCATCTAAGATTGACAGCAGTATCTGACAGGGTAAACTACAGATTTAACTGTGTCTATATGCCCTGCAGGTGGAGACAAATTTCTCTGCAAAGTATGTGAGAAGTTGAGTTTAAAAAAAATAGGTGGGATTTCTTTTCCTTTGACTCCAATGCAAGGAAATAAGTTTTCAAAAACTACAAGCAGGTTTCTGGTGCATACACAATGCTGGAACCATACTGTAGGGAGAAAGGAAACCAAACAATTGAGTTAAACTGTATGAGAGGGTGGAGTTTTCCTTTAATATACATTTACTATTTGCCCTTGCATTAAGAACACTGAAAGGTAATCAAAAGTACTTAACTGTGTTTAAATGCGCGCACACACACACGCTTTTGTACACATGTACTTTATATACATATACAGAAACACATACACATACAGATGCACACTATATATATATATATATATATATATATATATATATATATATATATATGTATATGTGTGTGTGTGCATACAATGAATTATTTATAATAAACATAGTATAGATAAGCATTATTAATGTAAACATTCTAGTAAATTTTGCTCAATGATTTACTTGGTCACTGTCACACATTGGCTATATGTGCCACATGCAGTCTTGGTCAATGTCTTTGTCAGTATTTTTTTTTTATTATTTGTATTGGTAACTGCATTTAATAATTGTTATCTTTGCCAGTGTAGCTTATGTTGTGGATGAAAAGGGTCCTGGTACCAGTTCACTTTCTTGGTTACCAAAGTATAAATAAATATGAAGCAGAAAAAAGGAGGGGGAACATGACAGAAATAATTGAGGAACTAGTAAAGCACATTTTAAGTCTGCATCATTCATGAGGGAGAAAAATCCTCCCACTGAAGGCATTGGGAAGTAGCAGACAGACTAAGTTTAGAGTCCTACTACTTGTCACTTGTAAATGCACAGCAAGGATAATTTGCTGCAGTGAGAGTTTTCACACCTCAGCATGAGAGTATGGGGGAGGGTTTATCAAGTTTGTTAGGACTACAAAAGACTTTTCTTACAAAAAAAATCTGCTTTCTTTTGCTAGCAAGTATCCAATAGCTATTTATGGCATAGAACAGGTCTGGCAGACAGATAAATGAGGCTCAGTCAGGTAAACAGTAGCTCTTTTACATAAGGTGTGTTTAGATGACAGTATTTTACGGTCCTGCCATTATATATTAACGGCATGAGAAAACAGCACTACTTCCTTATGTCTGGCATGAGTCATATAAACAGGACTTGAAATGTATTCTGGGAAGAAGGAAGGAAAGCAAGAAAATAAGATCATGTTACCAAGGCAGGTCCCATCATCCACCATTTTGAGAGAAACACATTAAAATTATAAAAGAAGCAATTGGAGTGATTTGGGGGCATTAAAATAGCTCACAAACAAAGATACAATGAAAAAATGTTTTTTGTGTTTTAAGGTGGAGTCTTCCTTTAATTAGTTTTGTGAAACCATAGAAGTTCATGGTAGATGTAGGGGACTTAGAGCTTTTGTCTAACCAACTGACATTCACATCACCTAGTAACTTGTGGAAATGTTATGGATATCCAGTGTAGGATATCTTACAGTGCAGTTGTATTGTCACCAGGAGGGATATAAAGGACAGTAATACAGATTTGTTTATAATTGTTTATTTTGAGGAAAGCAGTAAGAAACTCTGCTGAACTGAATTCTGGTGTTCGCTTGCTGTAAGGGGAAATGTGGAAGGTACTGAGAAATACTGAAGTGATACCATCAACCTTTCCTCTTTATATGGTCATTACGGATGATATAACAGCCAGGAGGTAAAACGTCAGAGTCATTTATGCTGATCTTAAGTCATGTTTCAGTTACAGCGAGATCGTCACGCTTACGTTGCGAAATTCAGGCATGTAGTTCAGCAGTCTTATTTCTTACACTTTTTACATTTATTGCAGCAAAAATTAGTTTACCACAATTAGCTACTAGGCATGCAGGATACCATTAAGGAGCTTAGCCCAAATTCCCATTTACCCTAAATTACTGTCTGGTTTAAGTGACTTGCTCAAGATTAGATAAGTGATAAATGAAGGTGGGAAGATCCAAAATGTTCTCCATTGGCTTATGAAGCAGCTCATTAACAAATCAAAGCTTTAGCCCTTTGCACATATTCCCAGACAGGTAACAGTAATAAATGCAGAAATCATTTACAGTCCCATCTTGTAGAGAAAACTATATCACAGTAATACAAGACAACGGCTACATAATGGATGCTGAAGATAAGATTGTTCTGATCATCACTCCAAATAATGCACACTAACTACACTGACTTGACAATGTCAACCCTTTACAGTTACTGAAGTCTGTAAAAAAAATATTGCAAACATATATCACTAAATTGCAACATGTTTAGAATATGATTTTTTTTTTCATTTATTTTACATTTGTTTACCAGGAAAGTCCAACTGGATATTTGTCCTTTTTCAACATAGGCCCAGGGAGAAATGCTACACATTGATACAACTTAAAAAATACAATACATCAGTAGTATACACAGAAAATAATTTAGTCAAACTGGTTAAGAACTGTTTGTATGATCAGCCATACAAAAGGCTAATTAGTGGATTACTAAGTGTATATAATACATGATGAGGTTTTATAATCATAGGAGGTTATTAGGCTATTAGCCTTGAGGTCCTTATAAGCCTTGCCAAGGGTTTAGCCCATGTTTAGACAAATCAGGACCCAATGCCCCTGTCCAGCAGGGACATGGGTGGAATCCCAGGGGTATATTTTCGGTTTCCCATCCAGTTATCCAGGTTGCACTTAAAAAGGGGTAAGAGGTACTCTGCTTGATGTGTAGAGGGAGTCTATTCCACAGATGGGGGAGTCTCTGGGACACATCTGTCCCGCCAACAAGTCTTGTTGATGTCACTGACCAGGTTGAGGCCATGTGTGTGGTTTACTCGAGGGGAGCTTGACTGGCGGATATGCAGCAGTCCCATCAAGGTGGAGTCCGTGATCGCCTTGTATACCAGACAGAGATCACCTCTGAGGAGTCTGTATGAAACTGAGTAGAGGGATAGGGCTTTTAGCCTGTGTATGGTAGACGTTTGAGGCCCTGGATTCTTCTGGTGAGGAACCTCTGTGGTCTCTCCAGCTGCTGCATGTGCTTCGTGAGGGACATGCTGAAAGGGGCATTGTACTCAACAATGGGCCTTATAAGGGAAGAATATAGGGATGTTATGACCTTGTTCCTGGATGAGATACCCTTACTTATGAGGTAAGCCATGTAGAAGGCTTTCCGTACAATGGAAGCAACATGTTGGTCAAAAGTCAGGTTGCTATAAACCTGGGTGCCCAAATCCCTCATGACTGATGTGCTTAGGACATTATTAATGTGATAATTTGTGAGGACATCACTCTCCCCAAAGGGGATGATGATGCATTTTTTGGTATTCAGCTTGAGGCCATGTTTCTGGCACCAGTCATTTGTCTGAGTGAGACCCTCTTGGAGGATGTCCACATCACTAGGGGAATTGATGACAGCACCCAGCTTGCAGTCATCTGCAGAGTTGGTCAGCCATAGCCCACTGGTTTTGGCCTGCACCTCAAAAATGCATATCCCAAATAACAGAGGCCCCAAGACCAAACTCTGGGGTACACCGTTTGTTATGGGTCTAGTGCTTGAGATGGCTTCCCCTATTTTGACTATGTGGGTTCTATCAGTGAGCCTGTTTGCTACCCATCTGGTAACATATGGATTGATGCCTAGTTGAGAGAGTTTATCAATTATGCCCAAGTGGGGAATAGTGTCAAAGGCTTTGGCCAGATCAAGGTAGGAAGTGTGCACAGTCTTCCCCTCATCCATGGCTTTGGTGACCGTCTCAAAGTAGTCAGCCAAATTTAGCAGACATGACCTCCCCCCTTGACAAAACCAAACTGTGTGGAATCAAGTGTTTGGAGGTTGCCAATGTCCTTGTTAATGAGGTCCATGATAATCAGTTCCATGGCCTTGCAGATCAGTTAGGCTGATGGGTCTATAATTTCCCGGATCGGCAGATGCTCCACCTTTGTGTAAAGGGATAACAGTGGCTGTCCTCCACTCAGCCAGGATGAAGCCAGTACTTGGGCTTTGGTTGAATAGGGTGCCAATGGTGCTGCAAGTTCCTGCTTGAGTTCACGTAGGATGCAGCCTGGGATGTTATCAGGTCCCAAGGAGGCTGTATTTATTGCCTTTGAGAGAGCAGTGACATGTTCCCGAGATATAAGGGGAAGGGGGCGGGTACTGGGGATGTCCTGATTTACTGATGGGGGGACAGAGGGTTAAAGTTTTTGATGAATCTGTCAGCCAACAAGTTTGCTATATCTAAGGCATTTGTATATGTGGTGTCCTTGACCAGCAGTTCTGAACAGATCTGGGTGCTTCCTTTGAGGTTGAGGACATATGTGAAGAAGGCCTTATGATTATCTCTAGTAGATGTGGCCAATTTGGACGCTATGTTTGCTTTGGAGGATTTCACTTCTCTATAAGATAGGGCTGCATTTAGTTAAAAGTGTCAGTGAGAGACAAAAGATTAAACATAGGTAGAGAAACATATCATTATACATTTCTGAGGAAATAAACAGAGAAACCCATAGAAATGTCAAGTCGATATTGCCCTAGCTCAACATGATGCAGTCTTGTGTAATGTTAGTGAGCAGTGGGGCCTAGGTAACAGAATGGACAGAAGGAACTGGTATGGGCAGTATGTGAACTAAATGTAATAAGCATTGCCAAAGAGAAAGATTAGTCAGGAGCAGAGCAAGGACACAGCCATTTGTTTAATAAGTGTTTTTAAGGTTGATTTAAACTGGTCCTGTGATATAATAACTGTAATGTTTTCCGGTAGTTCATTCCAGATTTTTCCAATGTAATTTGAGAAGAGGGAATCTACTGCTTGGTTTTTGATTAGATCGGTTTTTATGTGGTATTTGTTAGAAGAGCGGAGGGTTCTGTTGGTGGCATAAGGTTGTAGTAGAATTTTAAAAGCAGGTACTTTCTCAGGTTCACAGACTATTTTATGGGCCATGGTTAACTGCTTGTAATGAAGGAGGCGAGTTGCTTGAGTGCTATACAATGGTGGGCTCTAGCTGGTGAGTTTGTGGTGAATCTGGCAATTTTGTTATAACAGGATTCAAGTTTTGCCAGCTCTGATTTTTTTAGATTTGTGAGTATGGCAGCTGTGTGCAGCAGTGTAGAGATTAGGTGGTTTTAGTATTTTTGATGAAGTAGTGCTTGTTCTTATACAATGTTCCTAGTTTTTTTGTGTACTTTACTGTTTGTGATATCTGAATATCAAATTTTAAGTTGCTATCAATTTCGAAACCTAAGAGTTTGGTGTGTAGAGATGGGGAGATGATGGTGTTTAGTAATACAGTGTTGAAAGTGTTAGTGGGTGAGGCTGTTTTAGGGAGTTGGGAAATCATCAGTTTGTTTTCTTCAGGGTTTAAAATTATTTGAGTATTTGTAAGCCAGGTCTCTACTGCTAGGAAGGAATGTTGTGTTCAATTATGCAGTTCTTGGATAGACGGGACTGCACATATCACTGTCAAATCATGTGCATATTGGATGAGAGAGGCTTGGGGGGTTGAAGTGTGTAGGTTATTTGTAAATATTGAGAAAAGTAGTGAGCCTAAGACTGAGCCTTGGGGGACACCTAGAGTCACTGATAGAAGGGGTGATGAGGTCTATTGCCAACAGACTGCTTGCTGGCATCTAGCAAGGTAATCCTGGAACCAGGCAAGAGTAGCTTGACTAAAGTTTAGTTTAGACAAAACGTTCAGATGCTTACTATGGGAAACCATAACAAAGGCTTTTGATAGATCAAGGAAAGTAAAGGATACATAATAACTGTTGTTTCTGTGATAGTTGACAGTATTGGTCAATGCCATTAGAGCGGTTGATGTGCTATGAAATGCTCAAAAGCCATGCTGAGTGTTGGCGAAAAGTCTGTTGGTTGCAGGTAATCAGAAACTTGAATGTAATTGACCGTCTCTAGTATTTTGGACAATGGTGATAATACTGCAATTGGACTCTTGGAAGGCTTTTGGCCGAGGCACTAAGTCTTTTAATAAAGTGTGTGTTTATAGGTTGTGGTCAATTGTTTTATTTTCTTTTGGTGGTTTTGAATAATACTGCAATTGGTTGGTAGTTAGCGAGTTCTGTTGAAAACCACCCTTTATGGAAGGGTATAATGTGAGAGGTTTTTCCAAATTGGAGGGACTTGTTGTTCTGCTGTGGATCTATTGATAAGAACTAATACAGGATAGGCTATACCATGTGTTGTCAGCTTTAGGAAATCTGCAGGTAAGTTGTCTGTGGCTAGTGTGGTGGGTTTTAGCTTTTTGAGCAGTCTTTTGATAGTCTCTATAGGTACAGGTTGCAGAGAGAAGGTGGATTTCACATTGGGAGAGACAGAGATAGTACCGGTAGGCGAGGGGGGTTGATTGTGGGACAGAGCTAATATTGTTTTGGTAAAGTATTTACTGAATTGAGTAGCGATATTGTCCAAATTATTAGTAGTGGTAGGAGGGGGTGTTCTGACATTGCCTGATGGAAGTATATTGTTTATAGTTGCCCAAAATATTGGTGGATTATTACGGTGCTTAGAGTGTACTTCTGAGTAGTAATTTATTTTGTCATGTTTAATTTGCTGCTTTGCTTTGTTTCTAAGTTCCCAGTAGGTTTTCTAGAGTGGGTTGGGACTTTGTTTAGTTTCATACTACCCATGCCTTGTCTCTGGATTTAAGTAGTGAATGTGTTTCCTTAGTTAACCATGGGGCATAATTTGATTTGACACGTATACTTCTGCTGGGAGCCTGAGAATTTAGTATAGATAGGAAGGTATTGTTAAAGTAATCCATTGCTTCCTGTAGGGGTAGAAGTTTCAGGGGGTGTCCAGTTATAATATTTGAGTATGTCTATAAGGTTACTGGGGTTCAGGTGTTTGTTGTTCTTATTTGTTTAAATGTTGTTTGCTTAGGTGGATTAGCTCGTTTCCCAAGTAGACAGGTTGGGAAGTGGTCACAGAGACGATCTGTTAGACAGCCTGAATAGTAGTATAGCACTGGCCTACTTTATTAGTATCCAGTCTAGAGAACAGTGTTTGTTAGATGATTTATTAATCTTAGTTGGTGTCTGGATAAGCTATGTGAAGCTGTGCAGGTTTATATAATTTTTAGGATTTGGAGAGTTGCAGTCAAACCACTCAACATTGAAGTTGCCCAAAATAATGGTTTCCTGAGGTAATATTTTACTACACCAGTGTAGTACATTTTCTAATGCTTGAAAATTATCCAGTGGTGGCATATAGATACCTATTATGTATATCACACCTCACAACCATACCAAATTCATTGGTATTTACTGGTTTGAGGGCAAAATAATGGGGTGCCATGAATTCCCAAGCAAGTGGCCCCTTCAATTCCAGTTTTTTATTTTTTTAATTTTTTAGTTTAAGTTGTTGCTGATGACATCACATGAAGGGGCACATGCAATGATGTCAGCTTGGTAAGACACCGCCAGCCTATCAGAAACTCACTTGACATTTCAGCATGTCTTTTTTTGTTTACTCTTTTAGTATAAGTATGTACATTAGTATGTATGTCACATCGTGGCTTTAAGAATAACAAAGACAGGAGGGAGGGCAGCAGGCAGCACTGCAGCAGCGATCATGCTGAGCAAGCGGAGGATGGGTCACGGAGCTGTACACAACTGAGACTGACTGACCAGCACCCAGTCCCAGTCAACAGAGAAAGTACAGTTGTGTACACTTACCATAAATGTAGATGTTCGAGTGTATTCACTGTTGCAGTCATTACATTTGGGTAATCTGCTTGCAGGTTGCCCTTAGTCGGCCTGATTAACAAAGTCTTGGGTCCTGCGTCGGTTGCTGTCCCTTCTTCCATGACATCAGGTTGTCAGGGGTATAAAACATGCAGCCGACGCCATTACATCAGTTTTTCTTGCCCCATATGTCAGGTGCCACCCCCCTAATGGGGAGCAATAAAACATAAAAACACAAAGATATATCTCCAACAAAAAAGCAAACACACCAAAAAGGCTTTTAAGCATAGTAAATGAAAGTAGAGGTATAGCCAAAAAAAGTTAGGGGGCAGGAGGGAGGGTAACCAGGACTGCAACAGAGAATACACTCGAACATCTACATTTATGGTAAGTGTACACACCTGTACTATGTTCTTCGTGTTTCACTGTTGCAGTCATTACATTTGGGTAGATTTCCAAAGCTATGGTTGGGAGGAGGAGTTTAGATAGTATTAGGGCCGGCTATAAGGCCTAGCAAGACTGCAGTGGCAAAGCCAGCTCTGGATTTAGAGAAAATTGGCAAATGATAATGCTTGGTGAAAGTATGTAGAGAACTCCAGGTAGCAGCTTCTAGGATGTCCCTGGTAGGAACACCTCTGAGAAAGGCTATAGACATAGATGCAGCCCTGGTGGAGTGAGGTCTGATCCCCTGGGGGATAGGTTTTCCATGGCGCTTATAGCAGAAATGAAGGCAATGGCTTATCCATTTAGAAATGGTTTGTTCTGAAATAGCCTTCCCCCCTCTGCCCCTGCAGCAAATGCTACTAGCAGTTGTTCAGATTTTCTTTGAGGTTTAGTCCTGTCCAAGTAGAATCTAAGTTGTCTGTGCACATCCAAGGAATGCAGAATCCATTCCCCTTTGTTCTGTGGATTGGGAAAGAAGGTTGGCAAATGAATAGACTGTTTAAGACCCACATTGGATACCACCTTGGGCATGAAGGATGGATTGGTTCTGAGTGACACCCTGTCCGCATGAAAGATGATGAAAGGCTCCACTGACATAAGGGCCTGTAATTCAGATACCCTTCTAGCTGAAGTGATTGCTAAAAGGAAAGCTGTTTTCCAAGAAAGAAATTTTAAATCTGCAGTAGCAGCTGGCTCGAAAGGAGGTAGAGTTTCTCCAATACAAAGTTAAGTTCCCAGGCTGGGGTTGGAGCTCTCCTAGGTGGTCTCAGATTTCTGGCCCCTCTGAGGTACTGCTTGAGCAGTGGATGAGAGAAGAGGGGAGGTTCTTTGTTATAATGAGCTGAAATGGCTGAGGCGTGGATTTTAATGGAGGAAAAAGACAGGTCCTTGTGAAGCATCTCAGTTAAGTATTGTAAAATCTGAGGTAAATTGGGCACTGGTTCCAGGCACAGAATCTTTTCCATTTTTTCAGCATAACATTTTCTAGTGCTAGGCCTCCTTGCTTCTAAAATGACATCCATCACAGGTTTGCTGACGGATGGGGAGGGAGAGGTTAAATTAGCCAGGCTGCAAGGTTCAGTGTTGGAAGCTGAGGGTGCAGAATCTGGTTCTCCTGCTGAGACAGCAGGGAAGGAGTCTGAGGCAGGTACCATGGAGGTAACCATGGCACACTGCGCAGGAGGGGGTATCAGTGTTGGCACGGCCAGTCTGGAGCAATCAAAATCATCTTTGGTTTGTCCTGTTTGACTTTTAGTAGTACTTTGGAGAGCAGACAAAGCGGGGGAAGGCATAGACTGACAGATTTTTCCAGCTGAAGGACAGAGAATCCACCTTCCTGGCTTGTTTGTGGGGAGTCCTTGTGCAAAATTTGTTCAATTGGTAGTTCTGGGGGGAGGCAAACAGGTCTATATCCAGGTTTCCCCATTCGCTTGTCAACATGTTGAAAATCCTTGGTTCCAGTTTCCACTTGTGTGGGTCCATGAAGTTTCTGCTTAGTCCGTCTGCCAGTGTATTTAATTTTCCTGGCAGGAATTGAGCTTGTAAGTGCACTTGGTAGCGCAAGGCTGTGTTCCACAATGCCATGGCTAGTCTGCAGAGGGGGTAAGAATGTGTACCCCCCTGCTTGTTTATGTACCACATAACTGTGGTCTTTACCATCAGTTGTCCTGGAAGAATGTAGTCCTTGAAGGCTGTCAGAGCATTCTGTACAGCTAACATTTCTTTTTAATTGATATGCAGGTGCATTTGACTTGGGTTCCATTTGCCCTGAATGCACTTCCCTGCCAGATGAGCCCCCCACGCACAGTCTGATGCATCTGTTTTTAGGATTTGGGCAGCAGGGGGTGGTGTGAAAGGTAGACCCCTGTTTTGGTGGCAGGCCTCTGCCCACCAAAGGAACTCTAGGCGTAGGCAAGGTATGATAGGAATCATTTCTAGGCTGTGAGAATGTTGACTCCATAGGCTTTTTAGATACCACTGTAGTTTCCTCATATGCAGTCTTGCATATGGAATTAGAATAATGCAGGAGGCCATGAACCCCAAGGTTTGCAGTATTTGTCTTGCAGATAGCAGGGTTTTTGTGGCCACTTGTTTGAAGAAGGTTGTCAAATGAATTTGCTTTTCTGGCATGAGGTAGGTAAGCCATCTGGGAAGTTGTATTCAAGCTTGCTCCCAGGAATGTAATTTGTTGACAGGGTACCAGTTGTGATTTCTTTTTCTTTATGATGTACCCCAGACAAGTTAGAACCCATTTTACAAACACCAGATGATTCAAAAGTATGTCCTGGCTTTCTGCCTGAATTAGACAATTGTCCAGGCATGGGTATATTTGAATACTTCTTTGCCTGCAAAATGCAATAACTGGAGCTAGGCACTTTGTGAATACCCTGGGTGCAGTAGATAAGTCAAAGGGCAGTGCAGAGAACTGATAGTGCATGTAACCTGCTTTGAAGCGTAAGTATCTTCTGCAAGATTCCCTGATTGGGATGTGCAGGTATGCTTCTTTTAAATCTAGTGTTGCCAACCAGGCGTCTTTGCCTAGCATAGGAAGTAATTGATGAAGAGTCAGCATCTTGAATTCTGGAATCTCCAGAAAGGTGTTTAGAGTAGACAGGTCCAGGATTGGATGCCATGATTTGTCTTTTCTGGGTACCAGGAAAGGTCTGGAGTAGAAACCTTGTCCCTTTTCCTCTTCTGGTACCAGATGACTAGCCCCCATGCTTAAGAGAGAAAGTACTTGCTTTTGAGCCTCTGCCCACTGATTTGGGGGTAGGTCCAGCCACCCACTTAGGTTCATAGGTTCATACTAGGCTATCTGCCCGAGGGCATTTATAAGCCTAGCCCATAGTTTGGAGAAACTATGCCCATTATTTTGCTGTGCCTCTGTCGAGCAGTGACACTGAGGTAACCCCTGGGGTGTATCTGCGATCTCCCATCCATTGGTCAAGATTCCTCTTGAACAAGGCCAGCGAGGTGCTCTGCCTCACATAAACCGGGATTTTGTTCCACAGCATAGGGAGTCTTTGGGTGATGAATCTATCCCTCCAGCACGTCCTATTAATAACCGTGTCGAGGTTTAAGTCTCCCACCCTTGTGGCTCTGAGGGATCTAGATTTTTTGAGATGAAGCATGTTCATCAAATCTGGGTTTGACATGGCCTTGTATGTCAGGCATAGGTCACCTCTGAGCAAGCGGTAAGCAACTGAATATAACTGGAGTTCTTTCAGTCGGGCAGCATAAGACAGATTTTTGAGACTCTTTATCCTTTTGGTGAGGAACTTTTGTGGCCTCTCCAGCTGCTGCATGTGTCGGGTCAGATACATTCCGAATGGGGCATTGTACTCGATCATTGGTCTGATGAGTGATGAGTATAGGGAGACTATGACTTCCCTTGATCTAGATGTGAATCCCTTCATGATAAGGTGGGCAATGTAGAAGGCCTTCCTAACTACTTTAGCAATATGAGTGTCGAATGAAAGGCTACTGTCAACCTGGGTTCCCAGGTCCCTAATAACTTCTTCTGTGTTCTGGGGATTGCCACCTATATGGTAGCTAGGGGTAACCTTATTTTTCCCGAAGGGTATGACTATGCATTTCTTGGCATTTAACTTTAGGCCATGGCTCTGGCACCAGTTATCCGTTTCTGTGAGACCCTTCTGAAGGATATCTGTGTCGGATGTGTTTTCAACTACGGTGCCCAGTTTGCAGTCATCTGCAAACTTTGTCAGCCATAACCCTCCTGTGTTTGCTTGTACTTTAGAAAAGTAGATGCCAAACAAGAGTGGGCCCAGGACTGAGCCCTGTGGGACACCACTTGTGACAGGCTTTGAGTCTGACATGGCGCCAGCAACTCTGACCCTGTGGGTTCTGTCACTCAGCCAGTTTGCAACCCATCTTGTAATGTATGGGTTTACATTTAAGTTGATGAGTTTTTCAATGATACCCGAGTGAGGTATTGCATCAAAAGCCTTCGCCAGGTCTAGGTAGGCTGTATGGACTGCCTTTCCCTCGTCAATGGCCTTGGTGACTGTTTCGAAAAAGTCAACCAAGTTTAGAAGGCATGATCTGCCTTTGACAAAGCCAAACTGGGTTGGATCCAAAGTCTGCAAGTTCCCTATGTCTTTATTTATGAGATCCATTATGATCCTCTCCATGGCTTTGCAGATAAGGCTTGTCAAGCTAATGGGACGGTAATTTCCAGGGTCGGTGGAGGCACCACCTTTGTGGAGTGGGACCACAGTCGCTGTGCGCCACTCCCTGGGTATGTATCCGGAGGTGAGACTAAGATTAAACAGCTGTCCTAACTGTGGGTTTAAATCCTCGTTGAGTTCATGGAGCACACAGCCGGGGACACCATCAGGTCCCATGGATGTTGTGTTCTTTGCCTTGGAGAGAGCAATTCTCACCTGGGCGTTAGAGATTTTTGGGGGGCTACAATCATTTGGTATAGATATCTCTCCTTTGGGGGGGGGGGGAGAAGTTTGCACCGAACCTTTCAGCCAGTATGTTGGCAATGTCTGTAGGATCAGTAATCTTCACATCATTTTGAACTAATTCTGAGCATATCTGGGAGTTTCCTCCTAGGTTTCTGACATAGCTAAAGAATGCCTTATGGTTGTCTTTAGAGTCCTTAGCTATTTTTTTCTCAAAATTAGCTTTGGATGATTTTATGAGAGCTCTTAGCTTTTTACTTATAGTGATCAGCGGTGTCTTACCTTTTAAGGATTTTGCTCTATCTTGTAGTAGCTTTCTCCTTTTGTTGTAGAGTTTGTTTATGGCTGGGGTCCACCAGACTGGACGCTTGCCTTTGGTACAAAGAGTCTTTGTTTTGCTTGGGATTGCCTGATCCATGCAGCCCTGCAGGTGCTGGTAGAAGGCATTTGTAAGTGATTCAGCGGTTTGAGTAATGTTAACCGTCGGCTCAGGGGCCTTAAAGGAGACCACACTAGTCTTTAGAAGTGTGAAGTCGGCTTTCGAGAAGTTCTTTACTGTGGTCTTTTTCATTTCGGGTGGGGGCGGGATGAGGACCTCCAGCGAGATTAGTTTGTGATCAGATCTCACCAGTGAGGGTATACTTCCGGCATTGAACATTGTGCTCCCATGTTCGTGATGATGAGATCAAGTATGTTTTCTCCTCTTGTGGGGATGGTGACTAGTTGTTCCATGGCATTTGAGTTTATGAATTCCAGGAACTTTTGGGCTAGAGTGTTTGGGCTTGAGTAGTGTTCCCAGTCTATATTAGGGTAGTTGAAGTCACCTAGTATGATGGTGTTCGAGATACATTTATCCCTCCAGTGTTTTCAGGAAGGCCATATGAGGTTCCTGAGTTTGCGAGGGTGGCCTGTAACATGCTACAAATTGCAGAGCAGTCTTGCCTATGGTTAATTGCACCTGGATGGTTTCCGATGCATCGCGGCGATGCCACCAATCTTGAGGTGTGGGTGTCCTTGATGAATATGGATACCCCTCCTCCTTTCTTGGTATTGTCCAGGTTTTGGGGCCGGAGCATGATATGAGGTAAAACCTGATAGTGCTGGGGTGCTCTCAGGAGCCTTGAACCAGGTTTCTGTCACAGCACAGACATCGATGTTCTCCATACTGAGAAGGGCCTCGAGTGCGTGCATCTTGAGGTTGAGACTTCTGGCATTGAGCAGCATTACCCTTAGTTTTTTTTCTTTGTTTTGTTCTAGGGTGGTAGGTTTAGAATTTGAGCCTTGCCTAAAAAAGGCACTATGGGGGTGGCAAGAGCCTTTGCCAAAATCCGGAATCCCAGGGGTGACAAGTGCAAGCCGTCCCTTGCGAAGCAGCGTGGCTTGTCCAGCATGTCATCCCAGGCAGACAGACATTGGATCCCCTTTGAATGACACCAGAGTTTAAGCTGATCATCTTATCTCTGTATTGTGGCATCATTCTTGGTGACGGTAGGATACTGCTCAAGGTCAGGGTCATACCTGCTTGGGCTACATAATCAGAGAGCTCCTCTATGTCTCTTTTCATGTAGTCCAAGGAGGTACATCTCAGGTCGTTAACACCAGCGTGGACAATGATTGAGTCGTACTTGTACCTGCTGTTGAGAGACCTGAGTGCATGCATTATGTGGCGGATTCTAGCACCCGACAGACAGCTTACTGTGACCTTCTCCTTACTCAGTCTGGTGAGCGGGACGTCAGTGTGTCTGACTATGGAGTTACCAATGACTAGTGTGTCTGGCATTGTGTTTGGCCTTAAGGGCTGTGACTGCTTGACACTCTGACTGTGTGGTCTATGTGTTGCAGGTGTTGTGTTCTGAGGTGGTAGTTGTTTGGGTGTCTGCTTTGGTGGCCTCTGCTGTTTTGGTAGATTTTTGATCAGAGCCTCCGAGTATGTCTTTGTGTGTTTATGTGTATGATTTGAGGTTGTGATGGTATTATGTGAGACTGGGTCTATAGTGTGTGTGGTTACCTTCTCCTCCTGTCTGGTCATGCCAGTCCTATGTTGAGAGAGCTCAGCCTCCAGTTTGGCCGTATAGTTGCATCTCTCACATGTATTTGTGTTTTGTGGGAGGAGAGGGTTGTCTGTGTACATGAGGCAATTGTAACATTGCCTCAATATTCCCAGGTTCACCAGCTGAGCAGGAGAGGACATTAGCAACTGATCCCTCGACATGCTAGAAGGAATAGACAGAAAAACTTAAGAAAAGGTTCTGGGGGATGTGGGTGACCGAGAAATGAGGTTTGCTTTTTGGGGTACTTTCTATAACAAGAGTGCTGTATCGAGGTGATAAGTACTGTAGGAGCAAGTGCTTCGCTATACAGATAGAGAATAGTCTACTTGGGAGTCAAGTAGAGATAATTTATAGTTGTAGGATACACTAAATAGGACAGTAGTATACTTTGAGGAAGGTAGTTTTAAGGGAAAATTTGAGGAGTGGACTTTAGGTAGCCCTAATAGTTTAAATCTGATTAACCGGCGCTGCCCTAGTGTGCAACGGTAGCAGCTCCGTGCTAAATCGCGCTAACGCGTGCTTTATAGCAGGGGGCTGGAAAAAACAGGAACTGACCCAAAATGGCCGACGAATTACTAGTTGCTGCTTCTAACCACTCCTCTGAGGACAAACAAGCAGCTCAGTACTCCCCACTCCCACTGGTGAGTAAAGAAACCACCTCTGGCCACACAAGAAAATGGAGGAACACAGAAACCAAATACAAAGCCCAGGGATCAGCAAAATCTGATCACTGGAACAACTAGCTAGGAAAGTTTAGGAAAGGAGAAATATTTTTTTTGTTTTTTTTTTGCAAACAGACAGAAAAAAATGCAGTAAATGCTTTGTTTTCGACTAAATTGCTATCAAAGGCTGGTACACTTGAGTGTATTAGCCTGTTTGTTACTTTTAAGCAATACTTTAGCCCACAAGTGCACTGGCAACATGTGGAAGTGAAATCTGTATCCCTGGGACACTATTTAAAACCCATTTGTCCTGGGTAATGAGTTTCCAGTTGTTTGCATGAAGAGCAATATTTCCCCCCAAAGGGGCAGTCAGAAGATAAGTGCTTGGAAATTTTAAAAAGGAAGTCATTGAGACAGTTTACCATAGGGGAGTGTCTTGTTATTCCTGGACTTGGAAGTGGAGGCCTCCCACTGCTTAGTTCTGCGAGTCCCCTGGGACTGAAACCTGGGGTTTTTGCTGTGTCTGGCTTTGGCTTGAGAAGACCTGGAAGGGGCTGGAAAGGACCACTTCTTAGAAGGCCAGTGCCTACTAAATCTAGGAGGCTGAACTTGTAAAAAATCTTTAACAGTTTGCATAGATTTAGCTTTATCTTCCATCTTTTTAAGATCTTCTTCAGCCTTTTGCCAAACAGGCGGTCCTGATTTAGAGGAGCATCCAACAATTTAGCTTTAACATGATCAGGCAAAGACTGTTCCTTAAGCCAAGCTTGCCTTCTAAGCACAGACCCAGTAACAGCAGCCCTGCAAGAGGCCTCTAAAGCATCAAAACCACATTTCAAAGCATGTTCAGCAGAATGCATTAAATCCTGTAAGTCTTTTTTTTCCACACAGTCAGGAATCAACATCATTTTCTGTTTAAGCAGTCCAATAACATGTTGCTGATATTTTAACATATGAAATTGGCAGTTTAAAACTCTAATGGCCAAGGTTGCTGTAGAATAAACCTTTTTTACCCCATCTATCCAGCTTCCTGGAGTCTCTATCATAAGGGATAGGATTTTTAGCAGTAGAAGCCTTAATGCCTTTGGGCCCCTGTGAAATAGTCTCTGGATCTGCAATTGGATTTTTGAAAAGGAACTTGTGGAACTCAGGGACCCTGTAGTATCAGTCAGGTTTACTGGGAGCAGGAGGCAGGGAATCAGGGGCCAAACTGGATTCTGAGAAAGCATCATCAACAATGTCTAGTACAGGAGGAATAGCCAAAGGCCTATGCTGAGGTAGGAGAAGGAAATCCCTTCACCTATTTTTTGAATCAGAAAATTCCTGGCTTTCCCAGTGAAATTGCTCCCTTAGAGTATGTAAGTTTTCCCAAAAAGAAAAATCCTCAGGAGGGGAAGCAGAGTGAATACAGTCCTCTGCATCAGAATCCTCATAAGTAGGTAAGGACAAATCCAGGTCAACAGAAGAGTCAGAAAAAACAGAATCCTGATCAGAAGATTCATAATCAAGCTCAGCCCTAGGTCTCTTTGGGGGGGGGGGGGTGGCTACCCCTGATAAGAGTCATTAGATCTTCAGCCATTTTTATCATTTGTTTTTTAGGCAAGTCCATAGGCCTGAATACACCCTCAGAAGCCAGTGCCTGCACAGCGGCTCCGGACCCATCCAAGGTAGAGACATCCGCGGGTTCCATAGTTGAAGTATCTCGCTGCATACCAGACTCCAAATGGGTCTCAGTAGAGGCCTGCAAATCAGAAGTAATGGGTATCAGGGGCTGCAAACGTGCCTCACCGAGTACTGGCGACTGGTTTAGGAGAAGCGTCGTTGGCAGTTTTGGACCTCGGTGGCCTGTCTCGGTCTTATCTTTGCATTTTTTCGGAATCCCGGTAGTCGGATGGCTAACCAACGACATTTCTGGATAATTAAACAGAGAACAGAAATATTTAGAGGCAAAAATATACTGACGACGGATAGTGCACTGATTAAATAAAGCACAAAATCGACAGTCAGGTACGTCGTGGTCAGGGCCTAGGCAAGGAATACAGTAGGTTCATAGGTTCATACTAGGCTATCTGCCCTAGGGCATTTATAAGCCTAGCCAGAGTGTGTTTGGCTTTCGCCACCCATTTTAAATTAATTTTGCTATGCCCTTTTTCGAGGTTAGTATACTGTGCCTCTGTCTAACAGTGACACAGAAGTGATACCCGGGGTAAACCTACGATCTCCCATCCACTCATCAAGATTCCTCTTGAAGAGAGTCAATGAGGGACTCTGCCTAACCTGGACTGGGATTTTATTCCAGAGTGAAGGGAGCCTCTGGGTTATGAATCTGTCCCTCCAGCATGTCCTACTTATTTCAGTGCTGAGGTTCAAGTCTCTCGAGCGCGTAGCTCGATGGGATTTTGATTTTCTGAGGTGCAGCATGTCCATTAATTCGGGTTGGACATGGCTTTATACGTCAGGCACAGATCGCCTCTGAGCAGGCGGTATGCCACTGAGTAGAGCTGGAGTTTCTTTAACCAGGCAGCATATGGCATCTGTTTGAGCCCTATGATCCTCTTGGTGAGGTACTTTTGGGGTCTTTCCAGTTGCTGCAGGTGTCTGGTAAGGTACATCCCAAAAGGGGCATTGTACTCAATTATGGGCCTGATGAGGGATGAGTAAAGAGGCACAATGACCTCCCCTGATCTAGATGTGAATCCCTTCATGATTAGGTGGGCTATATAAAATGGTTTTCTAACCACTTTGGCCACGTGGTTGTCAAATGAGAGATTGCTATCAACTTGGGTCCCCAGGTCCCCAATTACTTCTTCTGTACTTAATGGATTACCACCTATGTGGTAATTTGTGGGCACTTTGTTTTTGCCAAAGGGGATGACTATACACTTTTTGGCGTTTACCTTGAGGCCATGGCTCTGGCACCAGTTGTCTGTTTCTATTAGGCCCTTTTGGAGGATGCTTGTGTCGGCTGGAGATTCGATTATGGCACCCAGTTTGCAGTCATCTGCGAACTTATTCAGCCACAGTCCTTCCGTGTTGGCCTGTACCTCTGAGAAATATACACCGAACAAGAGAGGTCCCAGGACTGAGCCTTGTGGGACGCCACTTGTAACTGGTTTGGAGTCTGACATGGCTCCAGCAATTCTAACCATGTGGGTTCTGTCCTTGAGCCAACCCATCTAGTGACATAGGGGTTTATATTTAAGCTGGTGAGCTTATCTATAATGCCCGAGTGGGGTATTGTATCGAAAGCTTTTGTGAGGTCCAGGTAGGCTGTGTGGACCACCTTCCCCTCGTCAATGGCCTTGGTGACTGTTTCAAAGAAATCAACCAGGTTTAAGAGGCAGGATCTGCCCTTAACAAAGCCGAACTGGGTAGGATCCAGTGTCTGTAGGTCCCCAATATCTTTATTTATGAGGTCCATGATGATCCTTTCCATAGCTTTGCAGACCAAGCTAGTTAGGCTTATGGGGCGATAGTTTCCAGGATCCGTTGAGGCACCACCTTTGTGGAGAGGGACCACTGTTGCTGTACGCCACTCTTTGGGTACATATCCTTGGGTACATTTTGTAAAACTACAATCCACTCTACTACAGGCCCCATGAAGGCTCAGTGTCTCTCCAACCTAACACCACTCTTAAGTATTCAACTCCGGTACCACCTTTAACATTCCTATAAGAAAAGTGCAGTCCGGATCTGAACTGTCTGCAAACAACTACAGTTAACTTTGAACCTAACACCACTCTTAAGTATTCCACTCCGGTACCACCTTTAACATTCCTATAAGAAAAGTGCAGTCCGGGTCTGAACTGTCTGCAAACAGCTACAGTTAACTTTGAGTATGTGTCTTAACTGTTTGAGCCAATCTTCATTTTCCCCTGGAGAGCACTGTGCTTTGACTGTAAGCAGCCCCCCACCACCACCACCACCACCACCACCACCACACACACACACACACACATCTTCTACTTTCTCTTATTCCCTTCTGTTAGCAAATAGTATCAATAACTGACCAATACTGTGTGTTTGTTTATTTAAACTATACCACAGTAGCCTACTGATACAAGGTTATCCTGGTTTTCCACCTGAGAAATTAAGACAAGACTTACAGTTTCAGAGCAGTCCTTGGTCAATTGTGATTGTTCTTAACACATACTTGTCTTGCTTTGGCTCATTAGCAGCAGTACAAAGAACTGCCTGCTCACACCCTTGTTCTCCCCTCCCCTTCCCTGTTTATTACCTTAAGACAATCCCAGAGTTAATAAATATTACCTGTGGCAGGCACCATTTGTAAAACTACAATCCACTCTGCTACAGGCCCCATGAAGGCTCAGTGTCTCTCCAGTAAGTGTTTTACAACTGTAAATGCCTATTTATGTTGAATTGTATTAGACATTTTACAAATGTATATGTTTATGTTGAATTTCAAGCCTGTACTCCAATCTGCTTACTTACACTATCAGACTATTTACCCCACTCATAGGACCAAAAACTGGGACTGGCTCAGCAGACAGACTCCTTGTCCAAACAACTAAATCTCTCAACCTAGGTGGTGATGCGCTATTTGCCAACACCACTGGTAAAATATGGAACTCTCTCCCAAATAACATCACGCTTGCAACTTCTCTAAGTCAATTCAGAAATAGTCTAAAACTCCACTTCAAGTCACACTGGCTATGTCCTTGCTCAAACCCAGACTAGCTCTGTGCCATTAACTAAAACATAAACAACTAGCTAAGATGATAAGTACTTTGTATACTGTGATAAAGAAATATGTATCCTGTCTAACTCTATGTCATTATACTGCCTACCGTCCTTACTAATATGTTATTAATGTTACATTTGTAGTAATCTCAGAAATAGTAATGGCAGTCTTGTACTTGTATGTAAATAGCCTATGTTTTTGTTAAGTTCTTTCAGCTCATTTACTGTACCTAATTATCAATGTAACTCTGTTGGAGCTTTTCTCCCCGGGCCTCCGCTGAAAAAGGACATGTATCCAGTCGGACCATCCCGGTTAACAAATGTAAAATAAAATAAAATAAATAAATAATAAATCCTGTAGTAAGGCTGAGATTGAACAGTAGTTTTATGTTTGGGTTTTGCTCTTCTTGGAGTTCATGTAGGACGCAGCCTGGGACACCGTCTGGTCCCATTGATGCTGTGTTTTTTGCTTTGGAGAGGCAGCTCTTACCTGAGCATCTGAGATGTCAGGGGGGCAGCACTCTGCTGGGATAAATATTTGCCCTTCTGTTGGGGGGGGGAGTTTGCGCTGAACCTGTCAGCTAGGATGTTGGCAATGTCTGTGGGTTCGGTGTATTTTCTGTCATTTTGGACTAATTCTGAGCATATCTGGGAATTCCCACCCAGGTTTCTAACATAACTAAAGAAAGCCTTGTGATTATCCTTGGTGTCCTGTGCAATTTTTCTCTCGAAGCTGGCCTTAGACGATTTTATGAGTGCCCGTAGTTTTTTGCTAATACTGATCAGAGATGCTTTCCCTTTTTGGGATTTTGCTCCATCATGTAATAGCTTCCTCCTTCTATTCCACCTCGGTTTTGAGGAGTGTGAAGTTTTCTTTAGAGAAGTTTTTCACTGTGGTTTTCAGGGCAGGGGGTGGAGTCGGGATGTGAATATCTAGTGAGATTAGTTTATGGTCTGATCTTACCAGTGAGGGATACACTTCTGGTCTGGAGCATAGAGTCCCCATGTTGGTGATGATCAGGTCCAGTATGTTTTCCCCTCTTGTGGGAGTGGTAACAAGTTGTTCCATAGCATTTGAGTTTATAAATTCTAGGAACCTTTGGGCTAGGGTGTTGGAGCTAGAGTACTGCTCCCAGTCTATGTTTGGGTAGTTGAAGTCGCCCAATATAATGGTGTTTGGAGAGACCTTCATATTTTCCAGTGTTCTCAGGAAGGCCAAGTGGGGTTCCTGGATTTGGGAGGGTGATCTGTAGCAGGCTATAAACTGGAAGGCAGTTTTACCCACTGTTAGTTGCATGTGGATAGTCTCTGATGCTTTGTGCTGTGTCACCAACCTGGAGGTGTGGGTATCTTTAACGAATATTGATACCCCCCCTCCTTTTGTGGTATGGTCCAAGTTTTGGGGCCGAAAAGCATGGTATGAGGTATAACCTGGTAGTGCTGGGGTACTCTCGGGAGCCCTGAACCAGGTTTCTGTTACTGCACAGATATCGATGTTCTCCATGCTAAGGAGAGTTTTGAGTGCGTGCATCTTGAGGTTTAGACTTCTGGGATTGAGTAGCATTACTCTTGGTTTCTTATCCCTTGTGATACCTATGGAGGTGGGTTTGTCTTTTGAGCCTTGCCTAAAAAAGGCACTATGGGGGTAGCAAGAGCCTTTGCCAATATCCGAAAGCCCAGGGGTGACAGGTGCAAGCAGTCCTTAGCGAAGCCTAGTGGCTTGTCGAGCATGTCATCCCAGGCTGACAGGCATTGGATCCCCTTTGAATGACACCAATACTTAAGCCAATTGTTGAAATTGATCATCTTGTCTTCATATTGTGGCATCATTCTTGGTGAGGGTAAGATGCTACTCAAGGTCAGGGTCATACCGGCTTGGGCTACATGCTCAGAGAGCTCCTCTATGTCTCTTTTCATGTAGTCCAGGGAGATAAGTCTCAGGTCATTCACAACAGCATGGACAATGACTGAGTCATATTTGTACTTGCCTTGGAGTGACCTGAGTTGCTTGTGTTATGTGGCAGATCCTAGCACCCGACAGGCAGCTCCCCCCGTGACCTTCTCCTTGTTTAGCCTGGTGAGCGGGACGTTAGTGTGCCTGATGATAGAGTCACCTATTACAAGTGTATCAGGTGTGTTGTTTAGCCTTAAGGGCTGTGACAGTACGAATGAAAATCTTTATGAGGCATTTGCTTTCCACAAGTAATGCAGTTGTTAACTTTTACTGACATTGGTAAGGAGCAAGAAAAAGTTTCCCCAACGGGGTACTTAGCTTTTAGTTGAAGACTTTGATTCTGAAACTCGAAAATGAAAATTTCAGGAGTCGGCCGACCAGCACTTGCAAACTGCTTCTGCTTCAGGCACCGCACTGCAAGAAAGACTGATGTAATTGGCATTGGCTGCATGTTTTATACCCCTGACGACCTGACGTCATGGAAGAAGGGACAGCAACTGACGCAGGACCCAAGACTTTGTTAATCAGGCTGACTGAGGGCAACCTGTAAGCAGATTACCCAAATGTAATGACTGCAATAGTGAAACACGAAGAACATCAGCATTTAAAATGGGTTTGTTATTCACTACTTTTTGTTTAAACATTTAAAAGCTGAAGCATTCTCTATATGTTGTACAAAAGGTAAACTGAAGTGGCGTAGCTGGGGGGGGGGTCTGCCCCAGGCAGCACTTGTCACAGTTAGTTTAATTAAAATGTCTGTTCTTCCTGCAAGCACAATCACATCTTGCTGCTCCTGGCTCATACCGATGGCAACTGCAAGTAAGGGGAGTGTGTTCGTTGCAAGACAAGTAAGCATTCACATTTTCATTTTGCTGTGTGTTTGTGTATGTGCGTGCCAGCAAGTAAGGGGGGGTTGTGGGAGTGCCGGCAAGTAATGGGGCTGTGTGTGTGTGTGTGTGTGTCTGTAAAATGCCCCATTTAGGTATTCCTGGTGGTTAGTGTTACTTAGGCTCAAACCCTGTACCTTAAGTACAAGAAAGAACAGCCTGAATTCTCAAATCAAACCACCACTTGAAATTCAGTAAATAATCTGTCTTTCAGGAAACGCATGGTAACACAAAAGATTTTATTCTAGCAACTTTCTAAGATTATGCAAGCAATGTTTAAAATGTGGTTTGTCCCCCCCACCAATAAATTTTGGCTTTTTCCAGATTTCTTGTGCTGCAAACTTGAGAGAGACAGTTGAGTGTCAAGTAGATTTTACAAGGAGCTAAGAAATTCAGGGGAAAAGTTTAGTGCTGCTTATGCCAAGCCTGTTTGCACTGTTAATAGCACAACAGGTAAGCATACTTGCTTTTAATGTTAAAGGCTGTGGGTTCTACTCCCACAGTATGTAGATGGATTGCTGATATTGTACTGTGGTGTACTTTTAAAGGGGGTGGAGGTTGCAGCCCTGAGAATGTCCTTTGAAGGAGATACCTAGTAACTATGAACCTGTTATCAGTTTGACATCTATTCTCTATTGCAATATTACTAGCTTATCATTTTTAATGTAACACAGGCAATTTATTCTTCAAGGGCAACAGGTACTTTATTTGTAGATTAAACAATGAAATACAATTTTTTTTTTGCAAGCAGCAACCTCTTCATTTGTTACAGATCTCTCTAATGTGGAATTACTTAGATGACTTTTACTTCTGCAGAGATTGTGCATACTTATTGATACTGGTGGATTGTTATGACAGAAGTTTTAATAGACTTTTATGATGGAAATGTTCTGAATTGGGCAGTTTGTCATTACTGGTTCATACATTTTGTTTCACTGCTTACTGGAAAAATGTATAAAACAATAAATTTAAAACACGCTCTAACAAGAATAATGCATTATAGAAATAATATAATTTAATACAAACAGAAAGGTGAATCAAAGAAACATGCATGTTTGCATGGTCCTAAATATGCGTGCAAGGGGCATGTGATTTGAAAACAGCCCAAAGATAAACGTTATCCACCACTGGCCAGATGCATTTTCTTTGAATGTGGGTTTCAATGTTGTTTCAATGAATGTGAGTTTCAAGGGCAGAAAAGTTTTAATGCCAAGTCTGTTTTCATTGTGAGACTGCTTTGTTTAGCATATGCCTATCAGTGTTTGTGCTATAAAATATAACCTAAAAGCTTTAAATGAAATCCAAATAATCATTGTAGAAGTAAAGCATAAAGCAGTATGCACATTACAGTGTTTATGGTAAATGGGGAGAAATAGCCAAAACAAAATTTGCTGTTTAAAATTAAAATATGGATAAATTATGTACCCAGTGATAGTCTATAGAGATGTTGCTTGGTGTTTGTAACTGATGCTCGTCAGTGTTTGTATGCGTAATGGTTACAGGGTCCATTGTCCCACTCAGCAACAGAAATTAATGGCAGGTGAGAGTCCCTTGGACTCACAATTTCACCTTTTTGCATAACTAGCACTGTACAGGTACACTTCAGACTTCTGTAGGCATTATGCCAATTTCATCTATTTCCTGATAAATACACCACCCTTACAAGTCTGCTTTGGTTTCTACAGAACACACACCTTCCTACACTTTAAGAAATATATGATAAGGTCTCAAGAAGGCTGATTTGGGCAGTCCTGCACTGGTTCGAAGTCCCAGAAACATTGGTAGAGTTAGGGCAAGCTGCAGACAAGGACCCAATGACTCAACTGCAAATAGTTTTGGTCTCACAGAGTGGTTTCCCGTTGGAGTGGGTATGCACCAAGTTTCAGCTCTGAGCCCACTGCTGTTCATACTGGTGTTAGATTACATTAGCAAACAGGTCAAACGGGCTACATTAACAATGTTGCTGCATGCAAACAATGTGGCATTACAGACAGACTCCGACCAAGCACTTCAGCAAAGAATAGGGGAATAGAATGCAAAATGAAGGCATATGGGATGAAACTGAGTAAGATAAGACCACTGTAATGCCAGCAAATGGTGGCGTTCAGAAGAAGCTGAGAATTAAGATAGAAGGAAAAATAGTGGAACAGGTAAACAGCTTCAAGTATCTGGGAGGGGTGGCTGAGGAGAAGATAAGTCTGAATGAGGAGGTCAAAGCTAGAATCAGAGGGAATGCAGCCACCTGGTATGGAGTATCTGACTCATACTATGGCACTGTATCAAACACATTGTAAAGAAGTGAAACAGTTTTGTTCTGGTTATATCATGTCATTTAATATTAGTGTAGTAGAAGAAATAACACAAATGAAGGCAAAAGGCAAACAGATCCACCCCCAAGTATTTATTTAGTGCTTCCTTTTATAAAATACAAACTTTCTCAGAATACAAGCTTAAAAACTTGAACTATGGTGGCCAACTCATTTATATATGCACTAAAAATCATGCGATAAAACATGCCTCAGTTTGAAACCAGCATTTAAAGATACATTACATCTGCAGTCTATAACACATGCATTTTCCTATATATTCCTTGCTTGCTTTCACACTGCTAAACTACACAAACACATATTCACATGCAATAATACTAAAATAACAAAGATACCTCCACTAAAACTCTTGCATATGTAAATAAATGCATATGTGAATCTAGCTGTCATGCTACCTATAAACATGTATTATATACAAAAAATGCTGACTAACACAGTGTATGCCCCATAAACAAAGTTGTAGCTAGAATGCAAACGTGGCTTTCAGTCTTAAAATAGGACTGATGGAAACCACACCATTTAGTCCTGGATAACTTGTAGTGTTGGTACGCAGTTGCCGTTTGAGTTCCATAAATTCTAAAATTCATCTATAGGACCCCCTATTTCACCCAAATCAACATGATCTCTAATAATATATTTAAAATGATGGTCTGCAAGTTGGATTATATGTTCAGTTAAGGCATTCCTAGAATCTTTTTTACTGATACCATACTGATGTTGATATATTCTGGTTTTAAAGCTATTTTTGTCAAAATGCCCATGTTTTTATATAGGTAAGAAAAAATAGCTTTGAAACCAATGAACCAACGCAGCAAATTATCACTATTGGAGAATATTATTTTCTTTGTTAAAAAAAATTATAAAAATATCTGTCTCATGTTTAAGGACAAATATTCTTGTGGTAGGCAAATTCTCTAATGGCATACATACCAGCTATGTGTTTTGCCAAGGTGAAGAGCACACCAGGTCTTGTCAGCAACACACAAAACTGTGAGAAATAGACCAAACTCCCTCAAAGTTTTTCCTTGAAAACAAGTGCCTGGAAGACTTGTAGCCAGTGACCATTACACTGGATTCTCTATCAGCAGACCTCCCCTGTTGAAAAAGAAAGTTACCTAAAGAAGCTACTGACTAATTATTCCGGGATATCTTCCTGTTTTCTTTGGACTGAGAATGTTGATTCTGTTAAGGTGCTTACACAGCCCTTGGATGAGCAGTCTGTCTCTCCAGTCCATATGCTATGTCCCCGCTGGAGGTTGCTGTGGTTTGAGAACATTACATATCCCTTCACATAATCAGACAGAACATGCTAAGTAGTAAGAACCATGACTTATTTTGTCTGAATATGAAGGAGGAGTACACCTAGAACAGGTGAGGGAAGCCTTCAGCAGGTCACTTAGAAATCTGGCATGTCAATTTCTTTCCCAAAAGGATAGGCTTCCTCCTCATATCCCTCTGTTCAAAACGGTTTTCAGGAGGACTAATTCAGTTTTGCTGTGGGTTTATTGAAAGCTACTTAGGTACTTTAACCACCTTTTCCTGTGAAAGGAAAGACCTCCTTCCTCTGAAGATGGTCTATCAAACTCTTAAAATGAGGGCACAGCCTATGTCAATCAACTATCTTCTTCAGCTGCTTATTGGACTCAATCTGTGGTAACTCTTCTTCAAGTTCATCTAATGAGGAAATGTCTGTCAGCAGCAACATCTGATTGCCATCCGATGCCATTTCAGGGCTGCTGCTGGAACTGTTATGAGTAGAAATACTTAGGTGAGACAGTAAAACTTCCCAAAAAATGTGAGGGTCCAGCTTTTGAATGACCTCCTTGATAAAGATTTACTCTCTGAAATTCCTCATCTGAGGGCCTTAAGAACCTAAAAGCAGAGGGACAAGTTGATACAGTGTCAAGCAAGTGTTTGCCTCCTATAAGTAAGTATCAAAGACATTAATTCTAACCCAAGCCTTTTCATTGAAAGCCATTTAACATCATATTTCACATAGGAGTGAAAGATTTAAAATCCCCTTGAAATGTGCCTACTACCATTATTTTGTAGATACCACTATTAAATTACTTAAGACATGGGTAAACATACATCAACAGAAAAGAAAACAAATCTTAGTAACTTTTTCCCCACTGAAATACAATATACATCATGTATATTTTCTTTGCTATTATCATCGGTTCAGCATTATAAAAAATTGATGAATTCCTGCCTTCCCTTAAACCTCAATTCTCCTCCTCAAAATCCCAGCTTCCTCTATCAAATGCTTTCTCTGCATCCACCAACTGCAGAGGTAATTTCTTGCATTCTGCTTCCCTTTGGATTATCATTGTTCTGTTAATGTTGTCAAATGCTAGTCTCCCCTCCAAAAAACACACTGATCCATGTCTACCAATTCTGGCAATGTCTTTGCCATTCTCTTAGCTAGTAAAGACAAACACCTCATAATCATATTATGAAGCTGGGTCTGAATGATCTTTGCTAAATTTAGGTAATACAGCCACCAGAGATTTCTTCCAAGAAGTTAGTGCTTCCCCTCCTTTTAAAATACTACTAAACCAAATCTTCCAGATTACCACTTTCTTCCTTTTTAATTTCCAAACATCCACAGGAATACCATCTGTTCCTGGAGAGTTTTCTGAAGATTGATTCTACATCACTGTTTTATCTCATCACCTTGTATCATAACTTAATTAAGCCTCGTCTACCTCTTACCTTGGCATAATTAAGTCTTTCATAAATACTTGCATTTGTACTCTCAATTTCTACATTTCTCTGATTTATATAAATTTTCATAAAATTTCCAAAATCTTTCTAAAACCTCTACTGGATCTCTAATTATTTTTCTTGTTATAGGTTCCCAAAGTTTGGCGACAACCCCTTCAACATTCTGTTGCCCAAGTTGTTGTACTAAACGTTTTTGTTTTCCAGAGTTATTAAATAAACAGCTGCTTAACCGCAATCGTTCCAAACTCATGCATATTATCCAGATACTCCCTTATTTTTGCATAGCACTCTGCATTTGCTCCCCCTCTTCTACTGTGAGATTCCCCTTACTCTGCAATAATTTAACCTTTGTCAGCTTCTCTAAGTAATTTCTATTACTTCTTAAGCAAATCTTGGTCTCTTATTTCAACCCTATTTTTAAAATCTATTTTCATTTTATCAGTCACTAGCTATAACTTCAGAAGATATTTCTGTCTTTTCCAACTCTTGAATAATTTACAATACTCATGACTTAAATTCCTCGATTTTTAAAAAGTAGGTGGTACAGCATCAGTGTTTATTTTTACTTCATCACCCTGCATTTATATCTGTTTTTATTGGTGCATCATCAGAAATAGTTATTGAATGTGTCAAAGCTTTCAACCAAAGGCACATGTTTCTGCAAAATATAATTTAGTCTAGCAAACACATTGCACCTTGCAGAATAATATGCAAATTGTCAGAGCTCCTATTACTGAATTCTTATTTTCCATACCCAAAATTTTCATAAATTACTTCAGAAATATAGCCTCATTTGCTATATTGTCCCTTCTGGGCTCCATGCAAATCAAATTCCAGTCCCCACTTATAGCATTCCCTGGTGAAAGTTGATTTCTCCCAAAAATTAAAGCACCACAACAGCAGTTTTCAGTGGGATATAAATACATGTCATTGTAATCTTCCTCCCTTGCCAATAACCCCTTACTATCACAAATCTGTCATTTTTCCTCACTGTTAAATTCTTTCCCCCTTTCCTCTGTCCCTGATATTCTGCTGAATAACCATTCTAAAATCATCTCTGTCAAATTCAGATGTTTATTTTTTCCAAATGTGTTTCCTGTTGCATTGCTGTTTGCACTCTACATTTCTTAAAATAATTCAATATCCTTTCCTTTTTATCTGTACCTGTAATGGTATTCATTTTCCAGGACAGCATAGCCATCATGACAAAAAGCTATTGCTCCTACCTATTATACATGAGTTTTTTTTTCTTTGCATATGTATTTCCACCTTTTGTGTTACATGCATATAATAATGATCGGCAGGCTGATCTTTTGTATAGTTGTTTCTTCTCATCTCCATTTGAACCTATGTCACACTTTTCAAGACTTTCTGTTTTAATGAAAACCCTCAAACAAAAAACTAAATACAAAACACCTCATCCCCTATTAACTTGGAACAAAGAAAAACTATGCACATCTTCAAAACATATATAACCCTCTAGAAGGGAACACATGCCCCATATTGATGGCTGCACCTACAGGCATTATCTAACCTAAAATTAAGGTTACCCATGCTAAAGGTGCATGCTGCAGTCTTTATTCCCACTTACACTGATTGCTATCTGTTCTTTTTTTTTTCTTTCTTCCCCTCCCAACTTATGAAAAATAGCTTGTATACTTTCAGAAAACGTTAAAATGTAGACATCAGAAAAAGTTCACTGGC
Organism: Protopterus annectens; assembly: GCF_019279795.1. Lineage (NCBI taxonomy): Eukaryota > Metazoa > Chordata > Ceratodontiformes > Protopteridae > Protopterus > Protopterus annectens. The sequence continues at coordinate 913,334,346 of NC_056728.1, forward strand.
TATCTTTAAATAAATCTAAACTGTACACTATTCTATTAACTGTACTGAAGTACTAAGGCTGCTGGAGATGTTACCTCTTATTCAATTCCCATAATTTTAAACTTACTTTTTTACTTAAACTTCCTGCCACTGAACCTTTAAACATTGCATTTCCATCAGCAAAGACTATTCAGAATTCTCAAGATTAGCTGCTTGCACCTGCCAACAACTTGTCTCCACAGAAATGTACTCTGCAACGAGTCTGTAAATTTCACTCAGTAAATGATGCACTGCTATCCTCAACTGCAGACATGTCAGCTCCACTGAACATCTGCCAGTTGCAAACAATCTAATATCTTTGCAGTTTAAAAAGCTTAGCATTTTCATTGATTTCATTATTTTCTTAATTCTAAATCCTACATGCTTAAAAAACACCTGTTTACATCTTAACCCAAAGGTAGTAATCTAGACATTCACCCTTGTAAAAATAGAGAGAAAATATTCTAATTTTACGTGTAAAATAACCAGTGCACTTTTACACCCAACCCCCACCCCAGCAAGCAAGATCACACCATATGCTTTTGTCCAACCTTTTTCTCTTTTTATACCATAAACCTATATTTCTTACAACTAAAAACAGAACTTAAGATCTTTAACACATACAGCAGACTCCCCCCACATTTAAAATACCCCTGAATACAATAGTACTGTTTTACTGTATATCCCTCAGAATGAATCTCAGAATGAAGAGTACATTTATAATGAATGCAAAGGCGATGTGTATTGTAGGGCTGCCCTTGAAAATATTTAAATTTTACAAGGGTAGTGCACTAATAAATGTCCACTTATAGGCATAGTCTGAGTAAAATTGAGTTCAGCAATACAAAAATGAGTAATATACAATGGGAAACAAAAAGTAGTAGTATGCAATAGTATGCAATAAATTGTGTAGCACAAATGTAAAAGCAGTCAATAGCTATTCAGGAAAAGAAGACTGAGTAAATAAGGCAGAGGAGGAGCATGTGAAGGAGTAGGAAGAAAAGGACTGCAGGGTAAGACAAACACAAGTACAGTACACTGGAAGGATGGAGAGGTAGAGTACATAAAGATTTAGGTGATGTGAGGTAAACTTCACAGTCTCTCAACATAAATTACATACAGCCTATGTTATAGCCTGTGTTAGGTGAGTTGTGAGTACAACTTTCTATTCTGTATGTTCACAAAAGGTGATCTTCCAATGCTCAAAAGCATTTAAAGTAAGTTTACCAAAAAAGACTATCAATTAAGATTTTGTGCATCAAGAATGTACAGAAGACTTATTTTCTATTATTGGATACATGCTAGGTTTTGTGCAGATTGAGCTTTTTTGATAAAGAACTGAGGATGTTGAGGTTGTACTCAAATATCACAAGGTGGAAACTATACAGCTAAACTTTCAAATGCAGAACCTCTTTAAGGACTAAATTTATAACTGGCAAAAGATCATGGAATACAGAATCCATACAAATAACACAAAGTACTTCTTTAACAACTCATTAGGTATTTGGTCAAGACCTTATTATACCTTGACTGTGGAGTCTGCTTTCTGAAGTTCCCTCAACTTTATCCAGTGATTTAAGAAACTAAAATTGTAAAAGCTATGAAATCTACTCAGCAAATGTCTATGAAGCAGCAGTACAAGAAGAAAATTGCATTGTGACCTAAAAAGGAAAGAAAAGGGATCTTGACGACCATACTTTCAAAGGAAAACAGTGACCATCTTTGCTTCTTAACTCCCCCAGCCTTTTTTTCCAAAATTGCAGGCAATATTTCCCTTTGTCTTTCTCTTTGGAAATAACCTCATATTCTTGGGTTCTAAAAAATTATTCAATGTAGTTATAAACTTCAGTGGACTTCTCTTAGTGCTCAAGGCGGGGTCCAGCTCTCTCTTTCCAAATAACCAAATTCATGTTTTTTCCTCATTATTTTGAAACTATTGCATGGGGTAATAGAACCCCTTCCCATTTCCTAGCAACAGAAATGTTTCTACTCAAGACTCTCTCTGGCTCCCAAAAAATAAATCACTTGAAGACCTGTTTTGGTGCTTTCAAAACTGAATGTGTGTCTCCTGGTCCAAAGTTCAAAACGCTAGTTTTACATACCTGTAGATGTCCTCACTTCTGGGATCTCCTGCCAAAGATAGCCTAACAGAAAAATAGAAACTAAGCCAAACTATACTACTCAGAGCCATAATAGATCACAACCTCAAATTTGATCACTGCTTATTTCATTCCAATAAGAAAACTCACCAAAACCTCTGCTCCTTCTACAGGGCTAAACACTATCTGACAGATCAAACAAGGATTACCTTAGAAGTAATGTACCTCCTTCCTTCTCCATTGTTTGCTTCCCCTATTCTTAAAAATATTAACAATACGTATAAAACTAAACTAGCCTCCTACTACTCCAAAATAGCTAAACGTGCAACCAACTGTGTAAAACACTTGTCGGGGGACAAAAATGCATCATAGTGTTAGGAAATAAAATTGACTTGTTGTCGGGGATTCTAAAAACTATCTGAAGTGGATCCGACAGCAGGTGTTAGACTGCTGTGTGGCGGCGAACATTAAAGCTGAAAATATACAAGATGTGCATTCGATCAGTGCAAAAACAGGATATGGTGTGGAAAGGCTGATCTCTAGCCTCCAGAACTCATGAAAATATGAAGGCGATGTTTACTTGGTTGGGGCAACAAATACTGGTAATTCCACTTTCTTCAGTACCTTGTTGGGAGTCTGATTATTGTAAATCGAAAGCATCAGATATTATTCGCAGAGCCACAATATCACCATGGCCAGGTAAGACTGTACACTTTTTAACAGCTTTGATTTCATATTTAGCTTAGTTTCTTCTGTGTCTACTGTTTATTTTATCTTACAAAGGTGGATTTGTTTAAGCATTTATGAAGTTTAAGTAAACTCATTATTAGGTTTCTGGATTATAGTGACAGATTGCTATCTGTTCTGATATTAAAAAAAATACAAATGTGCACTTCTTTTTGATTCTCTGTATTCTGGTACTATGGCTTTTAATGTACAGAAGTTGAGAGGTACCCATGACATAAGAAGGTGTGAAATATTGGTGTTTTATAAATTTTGGACTGTTGGCTAGCATTAAAACTGTTTCTTACCTAACGTGGCTTTTAGGGTTCTTGTAGCTCTCACCCTTTTTGCCTCGAGAATCGGGGACAAATCTCCCCCTAAAATAAACCATGACTTTTTTTACATTAGTATTATTAATTTCAGAAGTGACAGAATAAGCAATGTGAATTAACCTGCATTTTTTTTGAAGTAAAGGAAGTCTATGACAAGTAATATAAATAGTGTTAAGTGTAATCTGTCACATTTTCTCCCACAATTGCCAGGATTAGGAGGACAAACTTTTGAGCCCAAATCCATAACATTCTTGAAAATCAAGGACAATCGAGAGGTGTAACACCTTTATTAAATGCACACATTTTGAGCATTTTAATCTGTTTAAAATTAATGGGGTATGTGTTTTATCGCTTGCATTTCATTCACAGCAATAGAATGTTTTTCATATAAGGTACAGTTTTGGTCAGATTACTCAACTGTAAACTTAAAAGTCAGGTAAAACTGAACATTTAGACCTTAAAATTATAAAAAGAAGTTATGTACTCGCCATGACGTTCCATGTTTGTTGTCTATCTCACCTTCATTCTTACTGGTTGGGTTCAGAACTCGGCCGCATACTAAAGCTCAGTCTTCACTGGCTCTTGGTTGTATCCTATATCCCCTCATGCTGTAATGAAGATCCCAGATCTTCTTTGCTAATAAGATACTAACAAATACAGCACAAAAAGACAATGAAGAAGGTCAGAGACACACTTGCCAGGAAAGAACGTCTTTGCCTTCTTTGTTCTCCAGGAGCCATTGGTAGGGGGATAGGAGGGTGGGATGTAAAAACTGAAGACAAGATGGACAACAAACATGGAGCATTATGGTGAGTACATAACTTCTTTATGTCATGTTGTTCTATCTTGCCTTCATTATTACTGGTTGGGACAGCGTCCCTAGCACCATATTTCTTGGATGGCTCATGGTATTATATTTTTCAGGACAGTGGACCCAATGGAGACCCTGTCCCTGGAGGTCAAATCTACTTTGTAATGAGTTATAAAGGCATGAGTTGTTGCCCAAGTCACAGCAGCACAGATGCTATCAAGTGGTAGTCTAGCTCTAAAGGCAGAAGAAGAAGTAGAAAAAAAAATTACCTTTCCTGTAACTAGTGTAGTCCAGATTCAGATTTGCTGTATCCAGGACTGTATGTAAGCTTCTGAGCCCCCCAAGCTTTCTGCATTGGAGGAAAGCCTTCTAGCATATCAGTGGGAGTGGTAAGCACTAGGTAACCTATCTACCACATAAGGAGTGTTTCTGGCCCAGAAATTGTAGTTATTAGCCATTTGGGCAGTTTTTCCATCTCTCTCAACTTTCTGATTTAAAAGCCCGCACTTGCACTTGTTTCCCCCCTTTCCTGTAACTAGTTTAGTCCAGATACAGATTCTTAGTTTTAGCACTTGAATTTGCTTATTCGTGATCAGCACTTGTTCAGAACGTATAAGCAGTAAATAACCTACTAATTACTACAGCACTCAACCTTCCTCATTGCCTAGAGAAAAACAGTTTTGGTACTTTCTTTCACTTGCTTAGAGAAAAACAGCTCTTGTACTCATTTTCCTTACTTATCTAAAGGAAAATAGTTTTTTATTCAGGCATGTCCAAGGGTTAGCTCCCAGTGTTCTCTCCTGTCTATCAGATGAATCTGGGCATCTTGGGGCAATGTAGAAATTGCCTCATGTACACAGACAAACCTCTCCTCCTACCACCCAACACTACAACCTGTGAGAGATGCACTTATCTAGCCAAACTGGAGGTAAAGCTCTCTCCAATCAAGACTGAACTTGACAGTCAGGAGGAGAAGGTAAACACTTGCACCACACCACACTCATGACATAGTCTCACTAAATCTACATCACCAAAATCTACACAGAAACACAAAAACATTTGAGGAGGCTCTCAATAATAATCTGCTCAAGCAACAGAGACCTCCAAAGCAGAAATGCAAGCAACCTCCACCCCCCAAACACAACCCAAATGACACATAGCCTGCAGACTCAGTGTGCCACTCAACCACAGCCAATAAGGCAAAACAACGTACCCAACACACTAGTCATAGATGACTCTCTAGTCAGGCACACTGATGTCCCACTCAACCAGGCTAAACAAGGAGAAGGTTACTGTCAGCTGCCTGTCAGGTACCAGAATCCGCCACATAACCCACGCACTCAGGTCACTCCACAACAAGTACAAATATGACTCTGTCATTGTTCATGTTGGTGTGAACGACCTGAGATGTACCTCCCTGGACTACATGAAAAGAGACATGGAAGAGCTCTCCAATCTTGTAGCCCAGGCAGGTATGACCCTAGCCCTGAGTAGCATTCTGCCATCACCCAGAATGATGCCACAGAACAAGGACAAAATGACTGACTTCAACAACTGGCTAAACTTCTGGTGCCATTCTAAAGGGATCCAGTATCTGTCTGCCTGGGATGACATGGTCGACAGACCACAATGCTTTGCCAGGGATGGCCTGCACCTGTCACCCCTGGGATTCTGGATACTGGGCTAAGGTTCTTGCCGCCCCTATAGTTCCTTTTTTAGGCAAGGTTCAAATGACAAATTCACTACCGTAACAGGAACAGGCAAGCAAAAACTGAGGGTGATGCTATTCGATGCTAGAAGTCTAAATCTCAAAATGTACTCACTCGAGGCACTCTTTAAAATGGAGAACATCGATATCTGTGCAGTGACTGAGACCTGGTTCAAGGGTACAGAGAGCACCCCTGCACTACCAGGCTACAACTCATACCACACTTTTCGGCCATGTAACCTGGACCGGAACACCAAAGGCGGAGGTGTGTCCATATTCATTAAGGATATCCACACCTCCAGGCTAGTTGCTCAGCATAATGCAGCCGAGGTTATCCAAGTGCAACTAATTCTGGGAAAACCTGCAATCCAAATTGTAGCTTGCTACAGATCACCCGCCATGCCCCAGGACTCCCACTCCTCTTTTCTTGATGTACTGGAAAATATTAGGGTTCAGCCAAACAACCTAATAATGGGTGATTTCAACTACCCCACCATTAACTGGGAAAACTACATGTACCAACTCCTTCGCTCAATGCTTTCTGGAATTCATAAACTTCAATGCCCTGGATCAACTTATCCACACTCCCACCAGGGGCAATAATATCCTAGATCTAGTCATTACCAACATGAGTGACCGGTATTCCACACTGAAGTCAATGCCTCATTGGTCCGATCCGACCATAAGCTAATTACCCTAGATATCCACATCCTGCCCCCACCCCCCATTAAGGAAACCATGATAAAAAATGTCTCCAAAGCCAACTTCATGCTTCTTAAGACAGAAGTGGTGAACGTCATGACACCCATGCAGATGGACAATACAGTTACAACTACTGAATCCTACATGATTGCACTTTATAAGCACTTACATAAGAGCATGGATCATGCTATCCCAAACAGAACCAGATGCTATCCTCCAAAAAAAGGAGGCCAATCTGGTTGTGCCCTGACATAAACAAACTGTACAACAGAAGGAAGAAACTGTTCCAAGAGAGAGAGTAAAATCCCATGAGTGGAGGAGTTCCCTGGTCAGCCTCAGTAAAAAGCTGCGATCCCTGATAAAATCCTCCAAAGCTAGTTACGAAAACAAAATCACCACTGATTCTAAAGACAACCAGAAAGCATTATATAGCTATGTCAAGAATCTCAATGGCAACACTTAGATCTGCTCTGAATTACAGCACAATGGCACTAAATATACAGAATTGGCTAATCTTGATGGCATCTGAAGAGTTAAAAGCAATGCTGGGCAATGTCCCATTTTTTGCATATCGTAACATGAGAACCCTCAAGAGTGTCCTCTGTTACAAAGATTTTCCTACAAATATCACAACACATCTATCCAGCACGATGGGCACACGAAAATGTTATAATTGCTCGTGCTGTGATGACATTGATGATGAACATTTAGGTATCTTTGAACACCCAGTCAGTAAGAGGCTGTTTAGGTTCAATGTAACTGCTACTTTTGTTACCACCCACGTGGTTTACCTCGCTACCTGTGTATTATGCAACTCTTTCTATGTGGGTAAAACCACGCGTAAACTTAAAGATAGGATCACAGAACACAAGTCTGAAATCCGAAGATGCGTGGACACTAATGCTTTATATAAACACAGGCTATGTTTTGGTGAACAGCATGTATTTAAATTTAAAGCTATAGCCCATGTTTCACCCTCACCCAGAGGTGGCAATATCAATAACAAATTAGAAATTAAAGAATACAACTGGATAATTAGATTGATGGGTGACTCACCCCCTGGTTTGAATAGTACTGTCAGCCTTAAACCTATTTTGGTTAGAATGAGTAGATCTAGATTATGAGATTTTCTCTTTATGTATATGATTGTACATGTGATTTTTAGGTTAAAACTTAGATTTTTTTAAAAATAAACATTCTTCCTTTTTTAAATGTTTTTTGTTTTCATGTATGCATTATGCTGTTGCATTTTTTGCATATTTATTTATTTCTACGTGTTTTGTTTTAATGATTGGGTCATGTGACCACTTGGCTGCTGGTCATATGACTTTTTTAGACCTAAATATACTCTGCATTTGCATTTGTATTTTCAGTACTGATAAAGGATTTTATCCGAAAGCTTTGCTCTTCACATTAAAGTGTTTTTTCTACTGAGAACGTTGTTTGTCTTACTAAATATACAGACCGAACTGATATTGCCAACATCCTGGCAGATAGGTTCAGTGCTAACTTTACCCCCCCCCCCTCACCCCCTAAAGAGCCCATCTCTATACCGGAAGAATGCAAAATTCCTGTAATCATGGCTGCACAGGTAAAAACCACACTCTCCAAAGCCAAGAACACAGCATCCATGGGACCAGACAACATCCCAGGCTGCGTTCTACATGAACTACAGAATGAATTAGTACCCCACCTAAGTACCATGTTCAAAAATCATAGCCTCACCTCAGGCTTTGTGCCTGCTGAATGGCACACAGCGACGGTTATCCCACTCCACAAGGGGGAGCCACCACGGACCCTGGGAACTTCCGGTCCATTAGCCTGATGAGCCTGGTCTGCAAGGCCATGGAACTTATAAACAAAGACATTGGTAATCTCCAAACTCTGGACCCCACCCAGTTCAGGTTTGCAAAAGGCAGATCATATCTCCTAAATCTGATAGACTTCTTTGAAGCAGTCACCAAAGCCGTAGACAAGGGTAAGGTGGTTCATACAGCCTATCTAGATCTTGACAAGGCTTTTGACACCATCCCCCACTCTGGAATTATAGATAAACTCACTAAACTAGGTATAAATCCCTATGTCACAAGATGGGTTGCCAACTGGCTCACTGACAGAACCCACACTGTGAAAGTAGCAGACTCCAAATCTGACTTCAGACCAGTGACAAGTGGAGTACCACAGGATTCAGTCCTGGGTCCTCTCCTGTTTGGTATCTACTTCTCTGATGTACAGGCTAACACAGAAGGTCTTTAGCTAATGAAGTTCACAGATGACTGCAAACTAGGAGCCATAATCGAAACTCCTAACGATGTGGACATACTACAAAAGGGCCTCACTGAGGCAGATGCCTGGTGTCAAAGCCATGGCCTCAAGCTCAATGCCAAAAAGTGCATTGTCATCCCCTTTGGTAAAAACTTTGTACCTACGAACTACAACATAGGAGGTAGTATACTTAACACCAAAAGTGTGATAAGAGACCTTGGGACACAGGTGGACAGTAGTCTCTCCTTTGATAATCACATTGCCACAGTAGTCAGGAAATCCTTCTACGTGGCACACCTCATCACAAAAGGTTTCTCATCCAGAAAAAAAGAGGTCATTCTTCCCCTCTACTCATCACTCATTAGACCCATTATAGTGTACAACGCCCCTTTTGGTATGTACCTCATAAGACATCTACAACAACTGGAAAGGCCGCAGAAATACCTCACAAAGAGGATTACCGGCCTCAGATAGATGCCCTATGCAGACCGTCTCAAAAAACTCCAGCTTAACTCCGTCACATATCGCCTACTCACAGGTGATCTCTGCCTAACATACAAAGCTATGTCAAACCCAGAGCTGTTGGACATATTCCACTTAAAGAAATCCCAATCCCGCCAAGCTACACGCTCTAGGTACCTAAACCTTGTCACCACAATAAACAGAACATGCCGGAGGGATAGATTTCTGTCCTAGAGACTTCCCATACTCTGGAATAAACTACCTATCTATATCAAACAAAGCTCCTCATTAGCACTCTTCAAGAAAAATCTTAATGATTGAATGGGAAATAGGAAATTCACCCCGGAAATCACCTCTGTGGCTCTGCTCGACAGTGGCACAGGAAAATAATTTTCTTGGGTGGCAAAAGCCAGTGTATCCTTTTGGCTGGGCTTGTATAGGCCCCAGGGCCAATAGCCTAGTACCTACCTATGAAGAAGTTGCCATGGCTCTTGTATAATGAGCTTTGACTTTAAAAGGGGAAAATCATGTTATTAGATTTAAATATAAAAGCGACACAACCTGCAAGCCATTTTGAAAGGATGACCTTAGATATAGGGGCATCTTTCTTTGCTTCTGAGAATGACACAAACAACTAATCAGATTTTCTCTAATCCTTTGTTCTATGCAAGTAGAAACGTAATTGTCTATGAAAGTCCAGTTGATGAAGTTCATATTCTGCCATGTTGCAATGGTTTGGGAAGAAAACTGGTAACTCTATGGACTGATTTAGATTAGAATCTGAACATACGTTTGGCAGGAAGGATGGGTTTGTTTGAAGAAAAACCCTATCGTTATGAAAAATCCTATATGGTGGCTTAATTGATTAAGCTTGCAGTTCTGAAACTCTTCTGGCAGAAGTGATTGCCACAAACATACTTGTTTTCCATCTTAAAAATTTTAGATCACATGACGCAGGAGAGAACCAGGTTTAGGTCCCATGGTGGTAGGGATGTTTTTTATGGGTGGCCTTAACAAATGAGTATCTTTCAGGAAGGCTTTGCATAATTTGTGTGACATCAAGTTAGGGGCAAAAATCGATATGGAAATTGCTGCTAACTGTATACAAATGGTAGCTGTAGCTGCACCTTTATTAAATAGATTTGCCAGAAATTCAAGGATATACATTATTGGAGCATAGCGTGTCTTGTCAATGCCCAGGAAAAAAACTTTCCCATTTGCTGATGTATAATTTTCTTGTTCGTGCTTTAAAAAGAGATCAAGATATGCTTGATGGACTGAGGAAGGTTAGGAAGCCTGGCTATATTCAGAATCAGAGCAGCCAAACTGTCAATTTGAGGGTGCAAAGGCAAGGGTGGAGTGTTCTGGACATATGAGTCAGAAGGTCTGGAACTGGGTCCAGAAAGCATGGCTCCTCCTGAAGGTGAGGCCATAGGAAGGGAACCAAATCTGACAAGGCCAATATGGAACAATGAGGACTAACTCGCTTCCCAATGAGTTGGCTTTCTGGAGAACTTTGGGTATCAGTGGAAAGGGAGGAAAGGCATAAAGGAGCCCTGAGGGCCAGTCGTGTACAAGTGCATCCCCGGGGGGGGCAGGCCAAAAAAGCTGATGCATTTGGCATTCATGGAAGTGGCAAAAAGATCACAAGGCTGGCCCCATTTACGGAAGATCCCCTCCGCTACTTCTTGTTTTAGGGACAACTCAGGCATGAGAATAGCTCTGCTGAGTTTGTCTATCACATTGGACCTCCAGGGATGTGAGTTGCTATGAGAAAGTGTTTTGAGGAAATCGCCCACTGCCATAATCTGAGGGCCTCTTGACAAAGGGGGTAAGACCTGTTTCTCCTTGTTTGTTTATATACCAGACAATTGACATGTTGTCTGTCTGTATTGCCACTGTTCCAAATGAAAGTGTGTCCCGGAGTACATGCAACGTTAAAAGCACTGCTCTCATCTCTACGATATTGATGTGTAAAATGGGCCTCATGATCCTGCCATGTGCTTTGAACTGTCCTGCCAGATAACCCCCCCCCCCCCATCTTGGAGGCATCCGTGGTCATTGTGGCTAACGGTTGAGGTGGAAGAAATGGCTGACCTGGTGTCACTTGACTGGAGTGAAGCCACCAGCAAAGGTCCTTTTTGCAGGGCTGTGTTATCAGAATTTGGTGAGACATGGGTAGATCCTGTAACGACCCCGGGTGAAAAGTAGCCACTGTAGAATTTCCACATGCATACGTGGAAATGGAACTAAGGTTATTGCTGCCATTGTTCCCAAAACTTTCAAGACTGTTTTTGCCTGTATTGGAGAGGAGGATGGAGACTTGGTGTCTCAGAACTAGGACTGTTTCTGTAGGAAGTTTTGCCTTTGTTTATTCTGTCTAGATCTGCTGCTATAAACACAATATGTTATGATGGCATCAATGCAGATTTTTCATAATATACTGTGATTCCCAGGTGACAGCAGTGAGATAAGAGTGGTGTCTCTTGATTCCAGTAGCAAGTACCTGGTGGTCGGAGTTGGGAGCCAGTTGTCTAGATGGGAAAACACTTGTAATCCTAGACGTCTCAGACGAGCCATGACTACTGCCATGCACTTGGTGAATACTCTTTGGGCTCTAGTGAGACCAAAGGGCAGCATTCAAAACTGGCAATGACTGGCTCCCAGCCAGAAGCGCAGTTGACTCCTGGATGGCCTGTCCATCTTTATGTGGTAGTACGCATCCTGGAGTTCTATGGAGCACATCCAATTGTCTTTTCCAAAGAAGGGAAGAATGGACTGCAGTGTTACCATCCGGAACTTGGTCTTTTTTACTGATCCGTTTAATCTGCTGAGATCCAAAATTGGTCTCTAGTACTCTGTTCTTCTTTTTGCCAGTAAAAAGAACCTTGAGTAAGTTCCAGATCCTATTTGGTCTGCAGGGACTCTTTGGATGACTCTCTTGTTTAGCAACTTTTGAATTTCTAGAGTTGCTTGATCCCTCTGACTGGGTGGAACATCTGGGGTTTTCTTTATCTTTGGGATGAGAACAGAAAAAGGTATGGCGTACCCTATGGATATGATCCCTTGTACCCAGTCTTTTGCCATTTCCAGCCAGGCTTTTCGGTACAAGGATAAGTGACCTTCCCAACTGCCTCCAGAGATGGACAGATGGGCCTTCTTTCAGGAGCGCTGAAAGAGTCAACCATGGAAGGAATCTTTGTTACCTAGTTTTGCAGAACCCCTCTGCCACGAGGAAGCCGTCTTCCATTTGTACTTCCCCCTCTGCACCTAGGGGAAAAGCCACCATGTCTGTCCTGGAAAACAGTCTGGGATTTACAGAACCACATGTCACCCCCCCCCCTCTGGCCTTTTGGATAAGGTGTAGAAGGTATGGAAAAGCAGACTCTGGCAGAGAGTCTTTCCTTCTTGTTCACACCTGGTTAGCATCTACTTAACTTTTGGCCCAAACAAGGACAAGCCGTTGAATGGGGCATTGATAAAGGAAGATTTGAAAGGTTCCGCAAAGTTGCATATGTGCATCCAGGAATGTTTCCTTAGGGATATTCCTGAACCCGCTGCTACGGAAAAAGCAAGGCCAAACAAGAAAAACGATGGCCTTAAGCAATAAACAGCAACGAAGTAGCTAATAACTAGAAGAAAGCTAAAACTAACTTTAACTAAATATAAGTAAAAATAGAATTATTTCCTAACAGTAAGGTAATAAAATGTAGAACATTTAGCCAGAGCCAAAATGGAAGCCTCTGATCTGTTTAGCGGCAAACAAGACCTGGGGAACTTCACTACAGCATGATGGGATAGGGATACAGCCACGAGTCAGTGGAAGACCTCGAGCTTTAGTATGCAGCAGAGTCGGAACTGAGGATTGGTTCCAAACCCAACCAGTGAGAATGAAGTCAAGATAGGACAACATAACATCAAAACTTTAACCAGTTCTGCTGTTCTTCAGAATCTTGTCCTACATGACAGTACTTTTTTTTCTGTCTTTCTCTTAGCTAAACACAGCCTGTTTAGTGTAATTGACTGCATACAATATCTATACAGTCTTATTCTCTTGGTAGCCCCTGCCTTTCTCATCACTGTAAACTGCACATTATTGCCAATTCATTTTTTCTTCTAACCAAAACTTATTGCTTGGTGTTGTGATTAATTGCTTGCACACACAAACTTCTTTCCAAGTAAAAGCAGATAGTAATGAAGAATATAGAGCTAGTGACTTTGCAGGTGCATGAAAGAATCTTTGTAACTGTCACTTGAAACACACTGTGCAGACCTCTTGTGATTAATTGCTTGCATTTACAGACGTCTTGTCTCTCACTGAAAATCTTTGATGATGGGAGAAAAATAGGTAATGACTCTCAAATACAAGAACAAACTATTTTATCTTATTTTTCAAGCATTTCTGCTTAAAGTCTTATTGCTTAATATTAATCTAAATATCCACCACATTAAAAATGTGGAAAGTTATCTTAATTCTACATAAGATATGATCAATGATCCCTTACATACCCCATCTCAGCAGTCTAAAATCACAACATTGTGTTCATTTTAATTAGCATTTGTCCAGACTTTCTTGCCTTATTACTTTGTAAAGCCCTGAATACCTTACAACTAAACAAAAAGTACTTTCTTGCTTTTTAACATATAGAAGAGTCACTGATTAAACTTCTCCCACCTTGCATTTAAAATGCACTTGATTTCACATTGTAAAAAACTTTTTTTTTTTTTTACAAATAGCATGCAATATATGCAAGATTTTCTTTTAAACGTAAAGACAAGCATCTTTGACGTACAGTTATTTCCTTAGTGTCCTTGTAATTATTGATGACTTCAAGTAGAGTATGTGCTTTACAGTTTGCTTTCAGGTTTAACATAGTCAACACAATTCCAGTCTTTCCTAAACAGTTCTTGAAAAGCCACATTTAAAGTAGTACACCAGCTGGCTGAAAGCCCCTAATTCTCAATCCACCATGTAAAAGTGCTGGTATCCAAAGCCAGTCTATTCAGATTACAAATAAGTCCAGAGCAAGAAACCTAAATCATGAAACCAGACAGAGGTGATGGCATCATATTATGATGCTATTAACTACACTACTGACATGGTCACTCTGTTACAAGACTATAACACATATGTAGATGTTTCTAGAAACAAGGTTAATGTTGCCTACAGGAATATAGATCTTTACTTGGGACAAATATTGAATTTGTGACCTGTAATTTTCGTTTCTGGATTTGTATTCTGAACCAAGACTTTTTGGATACCAATGGTTTTACGTGATGGATTGAGACTTTGTAGCTTTCAGCCACTGATCCACAATTTTGGTTATTTTTTGAGTGCACTTGTACTCTATTCTGGTTTATTAAAGCTGCATTTCACTTTGTTACATCTAGTGGGATTGATGTTTTGTGTGTGTCTCAATGTAACAATATTGCTGGTCTACTTTCTGGTCCTCTATTTTTCACTACCAGTTTCTGATTTAAGTCTAAGGTATTCCTGCTGCTTCCAGTCAGCTTCTGTGACTTTTTAAATTTCTGCCTCTCAAGCATTCTCCTTTGGAACAATGGAAAAGGATTTGCCTTTGTCAGAACAACGAGAAGTGGATTCTCCTTCAGATTGCTGGCACACTCTTTGCTTGATAAACTTTATTTCCTCCTTAGCCTGCTCTGCATCCAAATATGTCTGATACTGCAGCAAAAATATTCTGAATACAGCTGGAGACAGCATCTTGAATCTCACACCTGATTCTTGACACTCCTTGATTGCTTGGGTAAACTTGCTTCCTCTCAGCCTGGTGTGTGGTAAATAATTTTCAACAAGCACTCTGCTCTTCACAATTTTTAATACTTTTTTGTCAGGAGCAATTCCTTCAGCTGGTATAATTGCATTTTTACTAATATAAGTCTTGGCTGCTTTGTCATGGTTTGATTTGGAGTAGGCATACAATATACCCACCTAATTAATATCTCTGACTTACCTTACCACATCAAAGGGTCCCTGCCAAGCTGTCTGCAGCTTATTGTGTCCGACAGGAATGAGCAATATAACCAGCTCTCTCACAGCATACTCTCACACTCAAGCATTCCTGTCATACTAGACCTTTTTCTGGTGTGGGGCTCAAGCCAGGTTCTCCTGGGCCAAGCCCATGAGCTCCCTAAGCCTTGTCCTGAATTTAGGACATATGCCACAATAGACACCTTGTGGGATTCACACTCATTCTCCCACTTGTCATGGATCAAATCTACAGGCCCCCATCACCCTATGCCCATACAGCAACTCAAAGGGTGAAAAACCTGTGGATTCCTGGGGTACCTCTCTCTGTATGCAAGCAGCAGGTGGGGAAAATATTTGTCTCACTCTCTCTTAAACTGGTCTGCAAATGTGTACAGTTTAACCTTTCCAGAAGACCATTAGTCTGAGGATGGTAAGGGGGGGTTAGGTGCTTCACCCCTCAGCGCTTCAACAGATAAGCCAGCAGGTCTGACATGAAATCGGGACCTCTGTCAGTCAGTATTTCTCTTGGGGAAACCTACCCTACTGAAAATCTCCAACAAAGCATTTGCCAATTAATAATTATTGATTATGACTGCTAATTAATGTTGCTATAATATGTGATGTTGTCCCTACTTCAGGCCAGCAACCAAGGAGACTCTATCCTCGCCAATGACTCTGTGTGGGACGGTCACTAAAATATGAATTCACACAGTATTTTCGGATGCAGCTCCCTGCACCAAGCACATTTTCCCTTAAGAGCACACAGGGTACACACTCCAGATTTGGGGCTGGACTTTCTTACTCTCTCCAGGCCCACACTAGAGTCTACACTGACCACCTTGGAGCTGTGTGCCCCTGTTCCCAGTAGCTGACACACGCATTTGAATATTTGAGTTTTATACACAAACATACACACCTGGGAAAAGCTGGCATAGATTTACTAGCTGTGTGCTTTTTTGCCCAGACGCAGAGGTAGTCAGGCTGCCACCAGTCAACAATTTTAAGGCTCTTACAAAGGGTATTCAATTGTACTGTGTACAATTAGTAATAATGGAGTGTGGCCAGAGCAGCAAGACTTTCAGGAGCAGCTAAAGTGTCACCAAAATAAGCATAAGTACTGTCAAGATGCTAAACACATTCTTTAAAGGACCAGCCACAATAAAAGGTATTAAAATATTTAATAATAAATCAGAAAACAATAGAATACTGAATACATTAAACAACAGAGTTTAACCATCTCATACATCCACACAGTCAGTGAGATTTAGTCAGTCAGAGAATGAGACAGAGGCATCATCTGGCTTTTGCTGTGGTAAGACACTTGGCACATATCAGCCTGCCTTGCTTTGGTGAGTAGTCAGGGAACAGTAGTTCTTTAGTTTAGACAGACATCTAGTGAAAATAATTTAGTATTGTTTTCTGTAACTGTGAGAAACTATCCAACTGTATTATGTTAGAAATCTCTGTGGTTGAACTCTGTTGTATTACATTTTTAAAGGGTTTTGTGCTACTACAGTTTTTGCAGTATGATACCATAACACATGCTGAAGTGAGCTACTTTTTTCTCCTCATCTGATGTTATCCAAGGTACTACATGAGCTTTTTGCTTTTTCTAATTCAAACATGGCCATAGTTAAAAAGTTGGCATACATTGGGACAAAGGGTGCCTCCATTACCGTGCTCTGGGTTTGATGAAAAATTCAGTGTGATAAATATTTTTGTGATCAAGTTATCAAAAAAATAGTTGCTTAACTATCTTATATCTTTCTAAATTCATGCATATTATCCAGGTACGTCTTTATTGTCTCTTTTGTGCCAGTTGTAACCATGGTCACTCCCTCTTAACTAATACCTATTACTTTTAACTGTATCTTTTATTTCTACTTTGTTTTTCAAACCCCATTTTCATTTTATCCCACTCACTAGCTGTAACTTCTGAAGATATTTCTGTCTTCCGTAATAACTCTCAAATAATTTCCCCTACCCATTCCTCAAACAGGTAGGTGGGAAAGTGCCAGTGCCTCATTTTTACTTCATTATCCTGCATTTTCATGTTAGATTTTATCAGTGCATGATGTGAAGTAATTACTGTATGTGTGCTGAAATAGTTGTTGGATATGTGTGTGGAAGCTTTCGATTAATTGTACATATTCTTGTGAAATATGGTGTATCTAAGTCTAGCTCAGTTATTGCACCTTGGGGAATCATATGTATATAAATGCCCAAGTTCCTACTACTGAATTCATATTTTTCATACCAAGTATTTTCATAAATGTTTTCAGAAATCTGTTGTCTTTTGTTACATTTTCCCTTCTAGGTCTTCTCGGTACATCCTCACTATTGCAAATGAAAATTTCAGTCTTGACCTACAAGTAAAATTCTCTGCTGAAAGCTGACCCTCCTCCCCCCAATTTTCTTAAGCTCCATAATAGCAGTTTTTGGTCGAAAGAAGTACATGTCAGCATAATCCTCCTCCCTTTCCAGTAGCCCTTTACTACCAAAATCTATCATTATTGCCTTTTTCCTTATTTTGTCACTATTGGAGCCCCACTATCAATTAGTATAATTACCCCCTTTTCCTTTGTCACTGACATTTTGCTGAATGTTCGTTACGTCCTTTCCTTGTCAAATTCACATGCTCATTTTTTCCAAATGTTTGTCTTGTAGTATTGCTATTTCCACTCTGCAGTTCTTAATGTAATTCAATACTCTCTCTTTTTTATCTGTACCTGTAAGGCCATTTACATTCCAGGTTAATATGGATAGCATAGCCATTGTGATAAAAAGCTATTGTTTCCTCCTGTTATAAATGACAGTTTTAATGACAACCCAGAAACAAAAAAGCTAAATACTTTTTCACAACACCCCCATCCCCTGTAAACTTAAAACACAGACAACTATGTACATCTTTTAAAAAAAAATAACCTTCCCGACAGGAACAATTGCCCAGAACAACAGCTGGACACCCAGGGATTAACTAACCTAAAATTAAAATTACCCATGCTAAAGCTCATGCTACATACAGCCTCTGTTCCCACTTAAACTGATTGCTGTATGTTCTTTTCTTATCTCTGTTCCACTCCCAGATGTGAAAAATAGCTTGTATGCTTTCAGAAAATATTAACTTTTTAGCCCGAAGGTTCTAGTGAAAGCTACTAGGGAGGCTGCTATATCTTACTCACTTCCTGTAATTTTAAGCTTTATTTTCCTGTGAATTGCTTGCCATTGTACCTTTACATTTTACATTTCTGTCGGCAAACAATGCTCAGAACTCTCAAAATTTAATTGCTTGCACATGCAGACACCTTACTTGTTTCCATGTAGTAGTAGTAGTCAGCAGAGAATCTTTGTCAGTTTCACTTGGAACAGAATGTACAAATGCCTTCAGCTGCAGATTTCGTGAAATTTGTATTTGTCTTATTTTTAAGCCTACTTGCTTACAAAAATTCTTTATAGTTTAAGCCAAGAGTATTGTTGCAGACATTCATCCTTATAAAATAAGATATCTTAATTTTACTTATAATGTAATCTGAGCATTGTACACCCCACACTCACCCTAGCATCAGAAGATCACAGTATATTTACAGTAAACTTGCATTTGCCAAGCCTTTCTACTATTACATTGTACAGCTTATATTTCTTATAACTGAAAAAATATTTTATCAATATCCTTGACACACACAGCAGTCACTGAAATGGCTCTTCCCCAATATTATGACTACACATTAAACAAAACTGCTTTATATACCACACACTTTATATCATGAAGTGTTTTATGCAAACTATAATGAGCAAGTATTTTTACTCAGTTATATTTCCCCTGTTTGTACCCCTCCTAAATATTAACGACAAAGTGGAGAAAATGCTTTACAGTCCACCCACAAGTTTAACATAAGTCAACAAAAATCCCATCTTTCAGTCACCTTTTCTTACAAAGCCACATTTCACAAATGCGATTGATGCTTTATAGTCTCTCATTTATTCACTAATTTCAGTGTTGCTGGTCTTCCATCTCCATCTCCCAGCACCATACTCTGGTTCAAGTCCATGGTACTCCTGATTCTTCTAGTCAACCCCTGTGCTTTTTATTCTGTCTCACAATCATTTTCCTTTGGAACATTGCAAAAGGTTTCACTGGCAAAGTCTCTCCATGAGCTTTACTGTCAAAAGAAGAGAAGTATAGTTCCTTTTTTGCTGGCTCAAATTAATCTGCTGTTGAAGAAAAGCCCAGTTGCTTATTTATAATTTCATAAAAGCAATACATTCTGTTCCTTCTCATTGCTCTGGTACAACAGAAATTGTCGGGTTTCCTCTGCCCACTCTTTCAATGTTATAATTTTTTGAAATGGCTGCTCTTTTTTCTTAAAAAAAAAACCTTTATTAAGATTAACATACATTTGTATAAATGAAAAACTGTATTGACACAATCTTGGTTGCAAGCATTTTACATCACAAACCATATTGACATAATTCTAGCTGTAGACATTATGCATCACTCATAATCTACCCAATCATTGTCAGTCAGAAATTACAAGGCTCATGCAAATCCTGCTTTCTTTTAAACCTCATTCCTCCCCATATGTACTGTTCCCACAGTTCCAATTTTTTCCTGTGTAATTTGCTCTTACACTTTTATAAAGATACCAATTCCAGTTTTTATATCTCTTATTGTATTCACTACTTCTATTACGGTTGGTTTAGACTTACCAACCTTCTCATCCAGTATCTCTGATGAAGTAGTTTGCAGGGAATATTTAAAGTCTGCCAACTCATTACATTCCCAGAAAATATGTTCCCAATTACCTCTTCTTCCCCATAACACTTGTTTAGCTCTGAAATACCTCTTCAAATTGGGTAATCCCAATCTGCCTGGTTTTATTGCAAGACTCATCTTATCCCACTTGGTGCTTGCCATCTTTCCCTCCCAGGTAACATCCTTCATCTCTTTATTAATTCCTATCCACAACTTCTCCTCTGTTTAATATAAATATGCCTGGCCTGTGTATAAGATTAAAGGGACAAACATTTTAACTGCTTGTATCTTAGTTTCCATATTCATATAACAGAGTTTCCACACACTGTTTTTGTATTAGCTTTTGTTTAGTCTCTTCCCACATATTCTTAGTTGCCAGACCAAAATCATTTTTAATCCGTACTCCTAAATACTTAACTTTATCATGTCCCCATAAATATGGATATTGCTGAACCAAGTTGTGTGTGCGACAAAAATTTACCGCTATTGACTTTGTTTTAGCTTCATTACTTTTGTATCCCAAAAAGATTTGAAACTATAATGCTCTTTTCTGGTTTTATCAGGTGTAAAGTAATATCATCTGCAAATAGAGCCAGCTTTTCTTGACTACCATATCAATTATATCCTTGATTTTTCTGAGTCCCCTATTTTCTTTGTCAGTGGTTCTAAATATAATGCAAATATCAAAGAGGAAAGAGGACACTGCTGCCTGGTTCTTCTACAGAGAAATTATCAGAGAGGACCCCCACCCACTTTAATTTTCACCTCCAATCCCTCCAATATTCTCCTAATCAACCTTATAATTTGGGAATGCAAATGCTTCCATTGACCTCCCTGCTCATAAAGTCCCAGCTTACTCTGTTAAATGTTTTTTGTGCATCAAGACAACAACAACAAGGGCTGGGACTAGAGTAGAGCTCAGCAGGGTCTTCTTTCCCCACTGATTCTACCAAGCCCATTTCCTTGGCTGTGGTTTTGCTAGATAGTAGGTAGGGACAGTGGGCATCTTGTTCATCCATTCATGCATGTCACTAATTAGATGATAAGACATTTGGCTACCTTAAGAGAGTCATCGTTACTCCAGTCATTTACCCTCGCTTCACTGAATTTCTTCACTTTGACATTCAGACGACTGGGCAGAAATCATATCATGTCAACACCCGTCTCGGGCCTTCACAATACTTTGTTTTAATTAAACAGTCAGATTCCCCCAGTCCACACCAGTTCTAAGTCATCTGCTAGCTGCCGGACGATGGAGTCCAGTCGGGAATGACACCACCTCCATCCCCCTGGGAAGGAGAGTGGGGAAGGGGTGATGCCTCACCCAGCCACAGCATTCACCCAGCCCCGCTTCACACCCAAGCCCGACTGACCCAGGCCTTAGTTTCTGTTTCCTTTCAGATTATCAGTGTTCCACTAATGCTGTCAAATATTTGCCTCCCCACCACAAAAAACAGATCAACCTATATCAGTTTTGGCATCACTTTCGCCATTCTTTTTGCCTTTACAGACAAACTCTATAATAATGGTTTACTATTTGAATAGTCTTGTATGAAGCTGGATCTGATGTGTTTTTACCCTCAGTAGGTATTACAGCCACAACCGCTTTCTTCCAGGATGTTGGTACTTCTCCTCTTAAAATATGGTTAAACAAAACCTTCCAGATCTTTATCAGTTTTTTCCCTTCTAGCTTCCAAACTTACACAGGAATATCATCTACTTCTGTGGACTTTCCTGTAGATTGGTTATACATCACCATTTTTATCTCTTCTCTTCCTATCATAACTGTTGGCAACTGAGCCTCATCTACCGCTAACATTGGCATAGTTAATTCTTCCATAAACCTTGCCATTTGTACCTTTTCTTGATTTCCATATTTCTCAGCTTAATACAGACTTTCATAGAATTTCCGAAAGATTTCTAGTACCTCTACAGGATCTCTTTATCTCCCTTGTTAAAGGCTCCCTAATCTTGGCGACAGTCCTTTCTACTGTGTTGTCTGAGCTGTTGTAATAAAAGGTTTCGTGCACCAAGGTTATTATAAAGAAAAAAAAAACAGCTGCTTAATAGCAATCTTTCTAAACTCATACATGTTATCAAGGTAATACCTAATTTTCTGTTTAGCATTCTGCAGTTGCCCCTCCTCTTTGCTCTCTGAGATTCACCCTATTCTGCAGTACTTTAACATTTGTCAGTACCTCTAAATAATTCTTACTTCTTAACCATAAGTTTTTCTTTTATTTCCACCATATTTTTAAAGTCTACTCTAATTTATCCCAACCCCTAACTATTTTTTAGAAGACATTTCTAGCTTTCCTAATATCACCTGAATAGTTACGAATATCCATTCTTTAAATTCCTCTTTTCAACACATAGGTGGGAAAGTTCCAGTGTCTTGATTTATTTTAGTTGTTTAGTTGTTGGTTATTGGTGCATGATCTGAAATGGTTATTGGGTGCGTATCAAGACTTTCAAATAAATGCACATGATCCTGTGAAATGTAAACTCTGTCTAACCTAGCCCTCTTTTTGTATCTTGGGGAATAATATATAAATTCACTCTGAACTCCTAGTACTGAATTCACATCTTCCATGACAAATATTTTCTTGTATTTCTCCAAAAATCTACCCACCTTTTTTATATTTTCCATTCTCCCAGACACATCTTCACTGCTGCAAATCAAATTCCAGTCCCCACCTACAAAGTAATATTCCTTGCTGAAGGCTGATTATTTTTCTTCAATTTTCCTTAGTTCTGTTATAGCAATTTTAGGTGTAATGTAAATACATGCCTAACCCTCTTACCTTGTTAGTAGCCCTTTTGTAGTAAAAATCTACCATTATCTTTTTAATCTCTTCCGTCACTATTGGAGCTGCACTTGCAGGTAAAGTAAGTACTTCTCTTTTTTGTTTTGTCTCAAGTATTATGAATAACCATTCTCAAAACCATCAAATTCATATGTTCAGTTCTTTCCAAGTGTGCCTCCTTGAGAATAGCTGTTTTCAGGCTACATTTTTAATATAGTTCAGTACTTTCATTTTTATATTTATCTGTGAGACCATTGACTTTTAACATTACATAAAGCATCACTGTGTTAAGCTATTATTCCCACCTTTGATGTGTAACAGCTTTTCGTTAAATGTCTAGTTCCAGCTTTTGTGTTGCATGCATACACTATTTTTGGCAGGTTGATGTTAAACAGTTGTTTCATGCCATGTCCATTTGAGCCTATATCACATCTTACAAAACTTTTCTGTTTTTTGAAAGCCCTCAGAAAACACACACACACACACACACACACCCCAATACCCCCTAAGACCTTAACTTGATACTAACATACAAAACTATATACATCTTCAAATATTGAAGTTTACCCTCCTAAAAGGAATGTGTGTCCCAGACTAACAGCCAAACTCACAGACTTGAGTTAACCTAAAAGAAAGGTTAGCCATGGTACATTCCATGCTTTTACTAAGTGCTGTCTGGTTTTGTCTTGTCTTTATAGCTCCCCCCATGAATGCTTTCAGAAAGCCTCATCAAGCCATTTCTCTTTATCAGATTGTTTCCATGGAGACATGAGGACCAGACACAAAGTTGTTACCAAAAGCATACATTTATTTGGTAGAAAAAGCTTTGTAGTATTCAATGTTCTTTTTCATTTACTTACTTTCTCTTAAAAGTTGACTAGATTAAGGGCCTTAACCCAGTCATTTCCCTATGCAAGAAAGGGAAAATGTACACCAGTATTTCCTTTTCTTTTTGTCATGCTGTTTTGATCAGACAGTTTTTTTTTTTTTTGCATTGCCTACTTTTCATAAAACTGAATAGGGATAAAGAATGAAAAAGGAAACTATGAGTTAAGGGCTAGTAATTCTGCCAGTTTTAGTAAATTTCAGTTATTGGCTAGTAAGCACACTACCTGGATGCCAGCAAAGAAGAAACTTATCTTGAAAGAAAATTAACTAGAAAAGGTAGAGAGAAAACATTGACTAGGAAGAATCATGCAGCTGTTCAGCAAAAAGCAGTTGAAGTTCCAACTTTGGTATAAGAGATGTTTTACAGAAATTTAGAGGAAAAAATAATCAGGTGTGCTTGAGGCTGATTAAAATAAACAAAACAAAACAAAACGGAGTATATCAACTAAAATATCAGAAAGCTGGAAAAATGGAAGAAGCTTTAAACAAATCAGATGAACTGATACAACTGCAAAAATTAGAGGTTAAAATGAAGACAAGGCTGACAGAGTATGAGAATGCTCAATAAGGGCTATTTCAAAAAAATGGTAGAACTAGATAGCAGAGCTCAGAGAGAACCTGTGATTTTCCGCTGTACCAGACAATCTGGAAGGAACAAACTGTATTAATTTTATGAAAGCACAAATAAGCAAATGGATTGGTGTTCCACAAAAGGATGTGTTAATTGAAAGGGCATTTTGCGTGTATGCTTCAAGCCTAACCACGAGAAAGCAGCTAGGACCTGTATTAGTAAAGATGCAATCATACCAGCAGGAAGAGTTGATCTTTGCACCCTTCTGCCACAGTTTTGTCAAGTATTTACAATTGGAGATCATAGAGTGTTTATGGAAAATTATTACTCAATGTATACCAGGCAGAAGAGAAGCAAATGTATCCCATCAGTTGAATGTTGAGATACAGTTGTGTGATCCGAGCTGCTGTATCCAGCTTTCTTCAGATTTTTTTTTTTCCTGGATTATCAAAGTCATAAATTGTTGATGCAGAACAGACTAAGGAGGACATAAAAGTTTGTCCAACAAAAGGTGAGCCCGCAACTGTGACATTACTTCTCATTCCTCTGATTATAAAGCTTATAGAGAGACTTTGCAAGTGAAACCTTTTCCAGTGTTCCAAAGGAAAATGCTTGGGAGACAGAAAACCACAGGAGTTGAATAGAGGAACTGAGAGTACCTTGGACTTGAACGGAGTCTGGGGTTTGAGATGGAGATGCACAGGAATAAGACCAGGAACACTTCACATTATTGAGCAAATGTGAGACTATAAAGCATCAGTCACATTTGTGAAATGTGGCTTAACAAGAAAGTGACTGAGAAAGATGGGATTTTGTTGACTTTATTAAACTTGTCAGGGGACTAAAAGGCACATACCCCACTTCATGTCATTAACACTGGGAAGGACACCAACTGAAAAACTTACTGTAAATAAATATATTCATATAAAAAATGTCATTATATAAATTGTATGTTATGTAGTAAAGCATTTTCAGTGATTATTGTATGTAATGAAGATACTAAAATAAATATAGTGTGTTTGCTTTTTTTAGTTTTAAGAAATATAGGTATTGCAGTTAAAAAGTTAATATGCTGTAATCTTGGGACTGGGTGTAAAATTGCAGTAATTATAATATATGTAGAGTTGAGATGTTCTGTCTTACTTTGGTATAGATGAATGTCTGGATTAATGCTCTTGGCTTAATTTAATACTGTAGTTTTTTCATGTGTAAGCAAGCAGGCTTTAAAAATAAGAACACTGTGGATGTAAAGAAATGTTTTCCTTTAGCAAATAAATGTTCAGTGCGAGTTGAGAAGTCTGCAGCTGAGTACAACTGTATGTTAAGTTATGTTTCCATTGAGAGTTCTGGAAATGTTTGCTGAGGAGAATTGAAAAACTAAAAGATACAAGAGCGAGCAGCTTAGTAAAAGGCTAAAAGTTCATGTTTTCTGAAAGTAAACCTGTTTTTTTACATCTGGGAGGGGAATAAAAATAAGACAAGAAAAGATTGCAACTAAAATAACTAGGAGTATAGGCTGTAATGTGTACTTAACATGGACAACCTTAATTTTAGGTTAGGTAATGCCTGTGGGTGCATCTGTTGATTTGGGGCGATTGTTCCTATTAGGAGGGTTAAACTTCATTATTTGAAGATGTACACAGGTTTGTGTGTTAGTTGTAAGATATCAGGTTATGAGGGTGTTCTAGGGTTATGTGTTTTTTTTTTTTTTGACGGTTTTCAGTAAAACAAAGCCTTGCACAGTGTGACATGTTGAGATGGAGACAAGAAACCATTGTATAAAAGATTAACAAATAACTTATCATAATGGCTACAGTATCCATATTGTTTTGGAACATGAATAGCCTCACAGGTATACAGAAAAATGTAAGCATATTTAATTTTATTAGAAATGCAAAGTGCAAATTGCAGTACTACAGAAGACACATTTGGAAAGAAGTGAGTATGTGAATTTGATAAAAGGCTTTCAGGATGGATATTCAGCAGAACATTAGGGGCAAAGGAAACAAACTACTTACACTAACTGCTAGAGGAGTTTCAAGACATAGAAGAAAAACAGGATCATATGGAGGGTTTGTGGTAGTAGGGGTCTACTGGCAATGGAGAAGGATTATGCTGGCATGTATTTATATTCCACCTAAAACTGCTGTTATGGAGCTTAAGAAAAGGTCTGGGAGAAATCATCAGCATTCAGGAGGAAATCTTACTTTGGGGACTGGAACTTGATTTGCAGCAGTAAGGATGCATCTGGGGGATCTAGAAGGGAAAATATAACAAGAGTAGATTTATGAAGAAATATATGAAAACATTTCACATGGAAGAATCAAATTTAGTAGTAGGAACTTGTAGAGAATTTGCATATTGTTCCCCAAGGAACAATAACAAGGCTAGACTAGACAGAAATTACATTTCAAAGTAACATGCATTTATTTCAAAGCTTTTACACATATCAAATAACTATTCCGGATCACGTGCCAAAAGCTGTAATACCTAAACAGGGTAAAGAGCCATTAGATCCAGCTTAATACAGACCCATTTCAATACTAAACTATGATTATAAAGTCTTTGTCTAAAATGGCTAAAAGAATAACATAAGTGATGCCAGAATTGATAGATATGGATCAGTGTGGTTTTGTGGAGGAGAAGCAAACATTCAACAACATTAACAGAACATTGATGATCCAGAGGGAAGCATAATGTCAGAAAGTGCCACTGTTGTTGGTGGGTCTTGATGCAGAGAAAACATTTGATAGAGTAAGCTGGTAATTCATGAGCAAGGCAGTGGAAGCATTTGCATTCATTGATAAAATTATAAGTCTTATTAGGAAGATATATGAGGGACCAGAGGCGAAAAAGTGGTTGCGCCCTTTCTGATAATTTCTGTTTGAGCAGAGGAACGGAGTCAGGGGTGCCCCTTTTCCTGTTATTTGCATTACATTTAGAACCACTAGCATAGAAATAAGGACTCAGAATTTCAAGGACACAATTGGTATGATAATCAAGAAAAGCTGGCTGTATTTACAGATGATATTATTTTATACCTGATGAAACCAATAAAGGACATTCCAGTATTGTGGAACATTTTGAGACAGTTTCAGATCTTTTTGGGATACAAAATTAATGAAGCTAAAACAAAGTTAATAGGGGTAAGTTATCTACGTACACATGAATTGGTTCAGCAATATCTATATTTACGGGTACATAAGTATTTAGGAGTATGGATTTAAAATGAATCTGGTGTGGCAGCTAAGGATATGTGGGATGAGACTAAATGAAAGCACAAAAACTGAAAAACTGGATGCTCTGTTATATGGATAGTACGATGCAAGTAATTTAAAATGTTTTTAGTCCCTTTACTCTTGTACACAGGTCAAGCATATTTTGATCAACCAGAGGAGAAAGTTGAGGAGAGCAATTAATAAAGAGGTGAAGTATCTTTTCTGGGAGGGGAAGACAGCAAGAGTCAAGTGGGATAAATTGATTCTCCCAATAGAATAAGGCAGACTGGGATTACCTAATTTGAAGGACTATTTTAGAGCTACACAGTTAAGGCTCCTATACATAGCACAAGCAGAAATCTACAATTCAAAGTGGAATGTGGTGATGAAAACAGGGGGGAACGCTCAAGAAACAAGAAGATATTGAGATTTTGGAAATAAACCTTTAAAGAGAATAACAGTAATTATACAGAATATTATATTTACCGCGGTGGTGGTGCAGTAGTGTTGTCGCCTCACAGTTAGACATTGCCCGTTCGATTCTCAGAGCGTCTTTTGTGTGACTACATACGTGAATGGGCGTTCCTTCGTTGAAGGTTGTGCATTAGGCCCGGCAAGCCAGCATGTAAAACTCTACTGCCAATCATTAGCGGACCGGAGTTCCGCTGTGGCGACCTCTAACCGAGAAAAGCCAAAAGACATTAAACAAAATACAGAATATTATATTTATAAAGTAGCAGAAAGTATTCTAAGAACTAAGCCAACATAGGAATGGAAAATGGAGATTCTGCTGACAGGAATGGCTGCAATTAGGGATAAAGACAATAGGCAAGAAGGGGCCAGAATTTATTGGAGAAAACTGGCAAAGGAACCAAGGTATTGGGAGCAAATAACTACAGAGACAAAGATGATATAATATGAAGCTGGAATATTCCAAGAATTTATTTTGGCTGCAGTTTAGAGATTGCCTTACCTATCAAGGATTGATATCAGAGTATAGGCAAAGAGAAATAAATAGGGGATCCTAAGTAAAAGACTAGCATTTGTACAGTTTTTAGTAGAATCTAGAATAGAAGCTGCTGTTAAAGGAATAAATTATTAGACTCCAGAGAAGTTTTCCTCAGGTAGAAGACAAATGTTGGAAGTATGATGGGGAAGAAAGAGGTAATCAGGAATATATTTTCTGGGAGTGTAATGAGTTGTCAGACTGTAAAGATTCCCTGCAGACAACTCTGTAGAGATACTGGGTGAGCAAATTGGTAACTAGGGAAATGATTTTTCTGAGCTATGGCACAGAATTGGAATTGCTTAGACGGAGTAAGGCCTTGCTGAGTCTAACTGTGGTGATTGTCAAAAAAAGCAATTACTATAAAATTGAAATCAAAGTCTAAACAACTATAGCAGAAGTAGTTAATATATCAACAGAGTAAAAAGCAACTGGAATTGGGATCTTTTAGGAGGAAATTACATGGGAAAAGTGGGACTTGTGGGTGCAGTACACAGGGGAGGAATGAGGTTTAAAAGAAGGCAGAATTTAAATGAGTTATGTAATGTCTGACTGACATTGGTTGAGTAAATTTATAAGTGATGTATAATGCTTGCAACTAAAATTGTCAATATGGTTTGTTTTCATTTATATAAATGTGATTTTCATAAGTGATAATTTAATATAGATATTTTTTAAAAAAAAAATAAAAAAATGAGAGATGGTTAAGAAGTAATAGGAATTATTTAGATGGGGTGACAGTTTAAATTACTGCAGAATAAAGGCAATCTCACAGAAGAAGGGAAGCAACTGCAGAGTTCTCAAAAAGAAAGAGAGTGAGTATCTAGATAATCTGCATAAGTTTAAGAAGATTGCTATCAAGCAACTGTTCTTTTGATGATCACTCCATAGCATAAAAACTTTTAGCACAACAACTTGGGCAACAGAAAGCAAAAAGGGATGTCTTCAAACTTGAGGTTCCGGTAACAAGAAAAATAACCACAGACAGCGGCATTAAATATAGTTTGGAAATTTTATGAAAGTATGTATAAGCATAGAAATGTGGAAACGAAGAAAGAACACAAACAAAAGTATTTATGGAAGACTTAAGTATGCCAAGGTTAGATGTTAATAAAGGTTAGTAGTTAAAATAGGAGGAGATGAGATAAAAACAGTGACAATCAATTTGAAGGCAAGTCTCCGGGAATAGATGGTATTCTTGAAGAAGTTTGGAAGCTAGGAAGGAAGAAAATTGCTAAAGATCTGGAAGGTTATGTTTAACAGCATTTCAAAAGGAGAGAGGAAGTACCAGCATCTTGGAAAAAAGCTGTGGTGGCTGTAATACCAATAGATTGCAAAGACCCATCAGATCCAGCTTCATGTAGATCCATTTCAGTTTTAAACCACATTAACAAAGTGTTTCCACTAGCTAACAGAATGGCAAAGGTGTTTCCAAAATTGATAGATATGGATCACTGTAGCTGTAGGGAGGAGAGGCAAATATTTGACATTAATAGAACAGTGATGATCCTGGAGAAGCAGAAAGTTTAAAAAAAAAAGAAATACTGCTGTTTTGTTAGGTTTTGATTGAGTGAAAGCAATCAGCAGAGTATACTGGGATTTTATGAGTAGGGCAATGGAGGCATTTGCATTCCCTGATGCAATAATAATGTTAATTATGAGGATATATGAGTGATTGGAGAGGAGGATTAAAGTGGGTGGGTTTAGAATTAACTTTTGAAGGTATATGTTAGAGCTATAAAATTAAGGCTCGTATATATAACACTAGCAAAAACTTATAATTCAAGGTAGAAAGGGGTGATGATGATAGGAAAATCAATAAATGGAGCATGGGATTTTGAATAGAGATCTTAAGGAAAATAACAGCCAGACAGAGTATTATGTTCATAATATAGTAGAAAGTATTGTAATAGCTAAGCCAGTGCAAGAATTGAGAAAGGGGATTTTGCCAATAGAAGAGTACGGACAGTAGGCAAGAGGGGACTGGAATTTACTGGAGAAATATAGCAAAGGAACCAAGGTATTAGGAGCAAATAACTTTTGAAGGAAAGGTAATAGAATGGGATGAGGCCAAGACGACATTTCGAATGCAGGCCAGAGACTGCCCTCTCTATCGGGGATTGATATCTGAGTACAGGTAAAGAGAAAGGAGTAGGGAATATATATATTTACTTTGTTATAGTTTTTAGTTGAATCAAGAACAGAAGCTTCTGTTAAAATGTGATAATTAATATGGTATATAAAATATTGCACAATAACTGTAGGAATCAGAGGAGGTTAGAAACAACTGGGAACAGAGATTGGAAAACCAATTTACAAGAGAACAATCAGAGCACCTACATACGGCTCCTGAGTATGCAGCAAAGTCAAGCATTTTTAGGATTTTTGCTTGGAAGGGTTTGCATAGGTGTTTTTACACCCCAAGGAGACTCCAAATAATTTTTCCTAAGGTAGATGGCAAATGTTGGAGGTGTGATGAGGAGGAAACAGGTAACTGGCGACATATGTTCTGGAAGAAACCATAATCTTAGGTGATTTTAACACTGATTGGAAATGTTGCAACAACAACTTCCCTACTAGCCATATTAACCTCTGTGGGTTTACCCAAACTATTATCTCCCCTACTAGAATAAACAAAACTAATAATAAAGAAATCACCTTAGATTGGATACTCAATCAACCCTAGACTTACGAATCCAGAACCCTCCCTGAAGACATAAGCGACCACTCACTAACCTACATTATCAGGCTCAAAAGCAATGTACCCAATCAACCCATATTTAGGACAATTAGAACCAAGAAAAACTTCAACTTGGATCTATTCCAAAGTGAACTTACAGCATGTAATTGGTCCCCCTTAAAACACCTTTCTCTTGATGAAGCTGTTGATTACTTTAATGCTAATTTCCTAGCCATACTCAACCACCATGCTCCTATCTGCTCTATCAGGATAAGAACTAAATACGCTCCTTGGCTTTCTAAGGAAACTAAACAAAAAAAATCTATTGCAGAAATAAATACTGGAATAAATCACACTCAACTAAAAACCCTGCTGACCCTTCAAAACTACAAACAACTGAGAAATGAAACAAAAAAAGCTATACTGTCCGATGAACAAAACTATTACCTACAATCTCAACAGACCCACCATAATAAGCCACAAAATTTCTGGGCAAGTATTAATCAAGTATTACATCCAAGTCAATCTATCACACCTAACCCACAAGGCAATGACAAGGACAATCCCAAACAAACTGCTAATGCTTTTAATACCTTTTTCACAAATGCAATTCAAACTCTTGCCAGTCAGCTCTCTCCTCAAAATGTAACTATATCTAACTCTGACACTAACCCACCACCTCCATTTCACTTCCAACCTGTCCCAACAGCATTTATTCTTACCCTGATCTGAAAACTCAAACCAAGCACTCCCTCTGCTGACCAACTACCCGCAGAATACTTACAATTAGCAGCCAAATCTATTGCTTACCCCATCTCCATTCTCATCAATAGAACCCATCATTGAAGGATATATCCCTACACTTTGGAAAGTCTCTCATATTATTCCCCATCAGGGGAGACTCCACAGAACTCTCCAACTATCGTCCCATAACCCTACTTTCTCCTTTATCTAAGATTATGGAAAGATGTATCCACAGGCAATTGCTAGACCACCTTCTCCATCATAACCTGCTTTCCAACTCCCAACATGGTTTCAGACCTTCCCACAGTGCTACTACTGCCCTCCTCTCCTTTATAGACACCATCAACAAAAACCGTAACCTTAACATGCTTTCCTCTGCACTTTTCACTGACCTGTCCAAGGCTTTCGACATGGTAAATCACAATATACTCAAACATTCTCAAATCTCTATCACTTGACAATCTAGCTATAAAATGGTTCCAGTCCTACTTAAATGACAGACATCAAGCTGTGCTCTGGAACACCATTCTTTCTACCCATCTACCTGTTAACATTGGTGTCCCTCAAGGATCCATATTAGGCCCTCTCCTGTTTTCTATATTCATCAATGACCTTCGCCAAGTAGTTCCCCAAGCTACATGTATACAATACGCAGATGACTCTACACTTATATGCTCAGACATTTCTGTATCTGAACTTCACTCCCATACACAAGACGTATTTAACTCTGTAGAACTATGGTTTACAAAACGCTGTCTCTTACTAAACCCTAAAAAAACTAAACTTCTCCTTTTTACACCTACCAGTAAATCTCCCCCAATAGACTTCACTGTTGCATCCAATAATAGTACTCCTATATCCCAAGATCTTACTACCAAACTGTTAGGTATCACCATAGACAACAACCTTAACTTTGACACCCATATCAACAACACTCTGAAAACTACTAATAAAAAATAGGCTCTCTTTAGAGGATCAAACCCTTCCTAACCCCTGCAACCAGAATAACTATTGCCCACACCCATCTAATCTCTACTCTTTTTTTATGCCTCACCCATATTTACTAATCTGTCAAAAAATAACCTTAAGAAACTAGAAAATTCCTACAATAATATAGCCAGATTTGCCACAGGTAACCCTTACAGAACACACCACTGTATTAATCTAAAGCAACTAGAGTGGCTTGAATTACAGCAGCAACTGAAATTCAGTCAACTTGCCATCGCCCATAAAATACTTGATCAACCAGCCAAGACACCCATCCTATCTAACCTTATTCACCCCTACTATAACCTGAAGTCCCTAAGATCTTCACAAAAACTTCTTGTAAATATCAATAATCAAACAAGAGAGCTGGAGAATCTCTCTTCTCTAATACTGTCAGAAAAACCTGGACTCTACTTCCCCTCCGAACTTTCCACACTTCCCTCTATTACTCTGTTCAAAAATAAAGTTAAGCTCTTCCTCAAAACACATTGGATGTGCCCCTGTACTAAACCTGACTGACCAACATGCTCTTGCTACTTGATTCAACCTCACCTTCTCATCTCCGCAACACTTTCATCTTAACAGCCAGTATTCTACCTCTTCATAATATTCTTACTTATTACGGTATTCTCAAAAGGTGGCATATTGTACTACTAGATGTATTACTCAACTGGTACATCATATTACCTTCTTTTTTATCTTCCTTTTATCAACATTTATACTCTACTTTTTAGCTATTAATCTTTTGAACATTAAATTGTAACTTCATTAGTAATTGTACTAAGCCTAGTTAGATATTTTCATTTTTTATTATACTTTATAAATGTGTGACCACCTTATAAAAAAAAAAAAAAAAAAAGTTTTGCAAGTTTAAATATGTACTGCTATTTATGTGAACTTCATTTGAACTGATTGGAGCTCATCTCCCCGGGCCTCTACTGAAAATGGACATATTTCCTGCTAGACTAGCTCAGTCAACAAATGTAAAATAAATAAATAAAATAAAAGTAAAATGAGTTGGCAGGCTTTAAAAAAATTCCCTGCAGAGTATTTTGTCAGAAATACTGGGTGATCAAATGGGTGCAACTAAGAATATGATTATTTTGAGCTTGGACACAGGATCTTAAATTGCCTAGAAATTATGGTGGCTGCCAAAACAGTAATTACTAGAAAATGGTGGCTCTACTCAGAGGCACTGGGAACTAAGGTCGGGTGGCACAATGTCAGGGTAATCCTATGGGCTAGGTTTGTAAAGGCTCCAGGGCCATTAGCCTAGTACACAACTATGAACCTACAAAACAATTAAACTGGGTTGAATTCCCAAACCAGTTGACATACTCATAACTACTCATTGCCCACAACCTATTGTACTCTCCAAACAATGCCCAGCATTACAAAATAATCTACTGTACTACTAACCCACTAGAGACCTGCACTCTAGAAATAAACTTTTACTAGACATTCAACACTGCAGGTGACTCTATTCTCATTATGTGTCAAAACTCTGCAATGAAATCCCCACAAAGTTAAAATAGACAGAAAACATAATAGTTTCAAAACTTTGCTTAAACAGCACCTATGCCAAAGATGGTTCTGTTCTTCCTGCTCAACTGGCTATCTTTACTGAGATTACTTTTCTTGAACTCTTGCAGCTTACTTAGCTTCTCGATCTTTTTGCAGCTTTTCTCTCTTCACACTGCACTAATTTCCTAAATTCTTACTTTTCTTCCTCCTGTCACATCCCACCACTAACTACAATTCTTCCTCTGTCCATTTATCTTCCCGCTTATTTCCATAACTCCTCCTTTCATATCTCTCATCATTTTGAAGCTATATTTTACTTGTCTGTCTGTAAATTATTACTAAACTCAGAAACACTTCAGTTTGATCTTTTCCCTGAAGTCATCATGCTATGAATAGATTGTTACTTTATTTCTCTATTAGTTAACTAGCCAATTTATGTTAATTTCTTTCTTTTTTGTGTTAAAGTGTTACTGTCATGTAATAAATATTTAAAAATATTTTAAAAAATCATGTAAATAAGCTTATGTATAGATGTTTTTACACTGCAGTTTATAAATGTACATCATATGTAACTTAAATGTGGAGCTTTTTCCTCGGGTCTCTACTGAAAATGTGTTTTGTCCAGTCGGACTTTTTCTGGTCAACAAAGACAAATAATTTTAAATGGGATTGCTCCCAGGTATCAAACATCCAGGAAAGGTATTTTGAGTTATTACAAATGGACTCTCCTAAGCCTTCTTCTATCCTTCCTGTGTTGGCTGTTCTTTTGGATACCTTCTCTGCTGCTTCCTTGGCACCAGACTCCCAGCCTCCAACAGACACGAAGCCTGATAGGTTCTATAAGGTGCCAGATGCATGCAAATTCTTATATAATGCCCTTTGTCTAATCCTGAAGTGACTTCTGGGTCTACTGATGAGTCATCTAGGCTGTTGCTCTCTTCTAAGCTCCTTCCCTCTGATTAGTACAGTAGATCCAAGGAGTGGCTTGGGAAGAAAGTATACACTTCTGCAACTCCAGCCTTTACCAGTTCTACATGACAAGCTGTAATTTATCTATTCTTTTCAAGAACAGGAAGAATGTATCTGATAAGACTGACTCTGAGGGTAAGGCTTCACCCTTCTCCTTTTTGGGTTGCAATTCTCAAGCTGTCCATCACTCAGTATAAAATACAACTGTGATGCAGTTGATGCCTCAGACTCTGATCAGGTGCAATTCTTAGCTTTGCCTTCAAGCATTACTTAATATTAAGGTGAAACTTCTGGACGCTTTTCTGGACAACCCATATTTGTTTGGCAATGCTCTTTAAGACTTTGCAGAATCAGGAAAAGGTCATTAAAGAATTGAAGCACGTCTCTCTCTGCCATTCCCAGGTTTCAGAGGAACAATCTTGTAGGATTGCCTTTTCGTGTAGACTACCTAGAGAGTCTCCCAAGGTCAAGGGGGCTCCTAGGCATATTTTTTCAGATAAGCCACCTCAAACTCCTTGGCTCCAAAAGCTGTCCTTTTCTGACAAGTCAGCTAACTTTCTGCATTCCCTTCCTTGGACAACTTCCCTTGTCCCTCAGGCTCTCTCTCTCTTGCCCAGTTTGGCAACAGATCATAACAGACTCTAGGATTCTATCTATTATCTGAGAGAGTAACTTTATGGCATGAAACCCTTTCCTTCATTCCTTCTCCGGTATCCCTCAACCCCCTGCAGAACAGCTTCCTCATTTTCCACGGATATTGTATGATCTGCTGGATCAAAGTACCATTCAAATGATTCCAAAGACCAAGAGTTTTATTCCAGAATGTTTCTGGTCCAAGGAAAGCGAGGTCTTGGAGACCTGTATTGGATCTTTCATTTATGAATACTTTTTTCAAATTGCCATCCTTCTGAATGCTTTCTCTTTAGTCTCTCTTTCCTCGGTTGCTTATCCAGGCCTTTCTGGTTTGCCTGGATCGAAAAGACACCTACATTCATATTCCTACCCATCCAGTATTTCTCTGTTTCTTCCTCTCATTTTCAGTTCTTTGAACAGGCCCAGGGTTTTTAATAAAATGCCTAGCTCCAGTAACTGCTTTTTGCAGGTTTCAGGACATTCGGATATGTCTATCTATCTAGGCCACCCTTGATTTCAGGCCACATCCCAAGCCAAGCTGTTGCTGAATCTTCACTTTACCCAGCTTCTTCTACACAACCTGGGGTTCACTGTCAACCTTCAAAGGTCAATGTTAATTCTCTCTGTATTTCAGAACCACATTTTTGTTGCAGGTTCCAAATTGCATTACATTTTGCTCTGATGAAGTTGCAAT
>NC_056728.1:913371431-913406431 GCF_019279795.1 Protopterus annectens
GGGAATATAGTAGGATGAAAGTAAAAATAAAACTCACATAAGTGATACTCGCACAACACAGACAAAAATCTATTTGTTCTGTACTAACAGTATTGCATGTTTTCCAAAGCTACATTCTCCCAAGTTTCAGTACTGCAAGTTAAACAAATTTGGTGAAATCCGTAACTTTTGTTAATGATTATTAAAGAAATTATCAGCAGCCCCCCCCTTTTCCATTTTTACAGAGAGCTTCAAGAAAAAAATGCAAGCCAAGCAAAGATCATTTATTAATGCCATCTACTGACCCGCATTGATTTGGACTGCAGGAATACAACAGGCTGACACTCAGTGAGTCAGACTAATGTGTACATTATGTATACATTACAAGCATAATGCAGTGGCAGTTACTGGACTACTTTTCGGAATACCAGCTTTTATTTAGTACACGGACCCTGACAGAAACACCATCTTTTGGGGGGGGGGTTGAATAGGGACACCAGCAATATCTACATTGCCAATGTACCAGCTAAATAATGCATTAAGAGTGATAAATTAATTTGTCATAAGGAGGGGGCATGCAAATTTACAGTGAAGTCTAAAATTCCCATCTTGTACAAACTGCTCTTTACTGGTGGTCCTTGTACCTTATCTGAAGCTGGTGAATATTTCATATAACTCTTGTGGCTATATCTATTAAGCACTTAAGTCATAAATACAGCAGGACACAATACAGTGCTTTAATTGCATTTTTAAAATTTTTTTTGTACTATTTATTGTGTTTTACCTGGTTTCCAATATTTAACACCAGAGGGAGCTCTTACAAAGAAAGATTTATTAACATTTCATTTATAGATATGGATATTTTAGAATAAATTTATTTATTAAAAGGTTTTAATATATTGTTTTTACAATGTGATTTACAATGTGATTGTGGGATATGAAATGAACTAATATATTAAAATATACACGTTTTAAATTTTGATTTTAAGGTAGGGGAGTTTAAGACAGGCAGCAGCTTTTATTGGTGGATTTTAAATATGTTAGGGTATTTAAACAAGTTGGATGCGTTGTAATGACATCTGATGAAGTTAAGAGATGAAAATGTATTGTATATGATTCTGGCATTAATGTACTTTGGATTACCTTTATTGCTGCTACAATAAATTTTTTGTGAAGATTTTGCCTGCTGGTGCTTTATGGTGATATCATAGTGCTGATGCTCTGAGAAATAAAGCAGGACAGTTTTACTTGAACTTCATTCAAGCCAAGGCATAAGCTATACCTTCACAATCTTTTTCTATCTGCACAGACAATATGCAGGGTATGCAGATTTCAAACCCTGCTTACAAGGTATGTATACTTATATAAAACCTTGTGTTACAGCTATCACCCCGGAAGTCTGAAGTGCTATTTTATGTTATACAGTATGCAGAACTATGTTACAACTGTCATAGCTAAACACTACAAGAGCATGTGGGAAACAGTAAGTAGTGTCAATCATGTTGGTTCACCACAGTAATTTATAAGCATATGCCATATAACCCCACCTAAAAAAAACTGTGCTACACTAAAATAGTTAGCAATATTGTGATACAATGGCCAAATCAGACAAGTACAAGGAAATGCAACACCACTGTGGCTACTGAGGTGGGGGGGGGGGGCACAATGACAGACATTGCAAAGCTCAGCAAGTTAAACTATCAGCAGATGTCTGGGTACAGCTTTAATGTAGAGACAACAATAAAAACCATTGTACCAATAGTTTCACTTTCATACCATTCTCTAGAGATAATGGCTTCTAATTTTTTTTCTCACTCCTGGTAAGTCTGCATTCTCATTTAACAACAGAAAACTGCATGCTAGTAATAATTTGCTGCCTCCATCCAAAAAAAGATGAAATGCAATGCCTTGCCAATTTCCACGTCTCAAGGCAGAAGCAGGCGTCACCTCAGATCCCCTTCCAAAATATGCCATCCTGCTGCTTTCACCCACTTTTACACTGCTATCTCAGCACTACATATGGAAAAGCTGATGGCAGCATGCATCACGGGAGTCGTAGGAATGGAGGAAAGCATGGTAATGCAATACCTGTATGAAAATGACTGGACCTGCCAGTCAAAAGCAATACTGATTACAGTCCAGTGAGTGAATGAATGTAAAATCTGACAAAAAGACTTGAAATATCACCTGATATAGATCTCAGCAGACTTATGTAGACAGGTGTTTCGTACCCTCCTATATCCCCAAGTGTAAAAAGTCCTTGCTCAACAGCAGACTACGGAAGCTTAGAGACAACCCAGAAATGCATTTTTCTCAAACAGAAATAAAGGAATATGATACAAAAAATTAGATCAGAAAGGTTAATTTTTTGCTAGATAATTCTGCCAAACAAATTTCAACAAATGCTCAGAAGATTAATTACAGATTATGTGGAAACAAAATCATCACTATGTAAAACTAATTGCAGTGATGCATTCAGTGGAAAAACTGCATAAAGAATGTGGAAAGTTTTGAAAGTGAAATTGTGCAAAACATAAAAAAAAATATTTATCAGGATCTAGGCATATATCGGGGGGGTACATTTCCATAAGAAAAACATACCTGATTAAGGTGAGACACAAAAAATGTAAGAAATAGAAAAGAGGTTGAACTGTAGCTTTGAAAAAGGAAATAAGCATGCTGGACAAACAAAATAAACACTGAGACAAAAATCAAGAAAAATTTGAAGAAAATTTATATAAAGATATTGAGCACAACAGGAAACTGTTTTATTGGTACATAAGATGTGGAAGGAGTAAAAACATGCAAATTGATAAACTGAGTAGATTCTAAAATTTAATCTCAGTCACAACAGATTATAAATATATTTACAAAATCTTAGGCAACACAGTTTAGCTTCACAAATGGCATGATGTGATGTCCTGTGACATCCAGGTAACCTCAGATACTGAAATCAAATGAGATTATACTGAAGAACTATGCAAAATGGATTCAAACAAAGCATACGGAGGAGAAAGAATTTATAATAATGACCCAAGAACACTTCAGCAAGTACTTACAGTACCATTATATTTATTAATTACTAGGTCATATTAATTTGTGGACATTCCTCAATATTTGAAACATGCACTTATTAAACCTATGTTTAAGAGAAAGGGGAGCAGGCCAAATGCAGAGTCATATAGACCCTTAAATTTACTTTCATGTTGTGGAAAAATAATGGAGAAGGTAATACTGGATAAGTTATCAGAACTGGAAAGGCTGGGACTAGAAACCATGTACCAACATGCATATTTTGAAAATAGATCTATTACCCCTGTAACATGATAATCTATAACAATGTAATAACAGTTATGAATGAAAAATTGTGCTGTGTAATTTATACAGATTTAACTTCAGCATTTGGCAATGTCATGCACAAAACACTGATCGATAAATTAAAACTAGGTACAGATGTACTCTTGATGAGATGGATAGCTGCATGGTTTACAAATAGGACATGGCAAGTATCGTACAGATGAAATTCTTGGTTAAAGTTAGGGTGTCCTACAGGATTCTGTCCTGGGTTCATACTTTAGATTGCATCTTTCAGATGTATCTTTCATCTGAGGTGTTCTACAGTCTATATGCAGATGACTGAAAATTGGGTAAACTGATAACATGTACTACAGATGGGGCATGTCTGCAAAAGAACTTGACTGAATTAACTACTTGGACACAGCAGAATAATATGCTGATAAATACATCAAAAACTAAGCATATGAAATTTGAAAGACAGATTGAAATGTAAATATTCAGTATAGTACACAGCGACTGAAACTGTAGATTCTTTTAAGGACCTGGATATACGGGTAGCTCCAGCTTTGAGTTTTTCTAATCATCTCAACCAATTGGTTAATGACAGTTACAGAACTATAGATTGTACAAAAAGACAGACAAAGTCTAGGAAAATCAGAAATTATGAAGTCATTGTTTGTTAATTATATTACATCCAAACTTGGGTATGGAATAACAAATGCAAACTTTATAAGAGAACAAGCATGAGTAAAATGGAAAGAGTACCGCAGAAATTTGTATACCAAGGGCATCCATGGATGTGAAAATTTAAGTTATTATGAAAAAGTCTAAAATATCTCAACTTCAGTGTTTCATATAGATATTTGCAAGCAGATCTTATTCAGGTATATAGAGCATTTAGAGACAACTACCCCAGGAATCTTCATTGTTTGGCTTTAGGGTTAGGGATCACCACAGCAGATCACCTGTCCGCTCATGACTGGCAGTGGAGCTTTACAGAGTCGAATTGCCAGCCCGGCGCAAAACCTTCCACAGAAGGCACAACTACCCCAGGAATGCTTGGGATTATCAAACAGTAGAAGAGAATTATCAGACAATCTATGTAGAAAATTCTACAGGAATGAGAAGTACTAATTGGTTCTCTGAGACAACAGCTGATGCATGGAACAGACTATCAAATTACATTAATGGAAGTACTAGTTTAGATATTTTTAAGAACAGCCTGGGCAGTTAGTATGAGAACAACTGTTTTGGTATATTGGCAGGCTAGAAGGCCATTTATGCCCGTGCTTGAAATATCTGAATTTATGTCTGTATTCTAAATTTTTTAAGTATGCTAGCAAATTGTGTCTGAATGGGAAATGTTAAATACAGGTATAAAATGAGGTTTACAAGCACACTGGGAGACGGCCTAATATTTGATTCTAAAATATGGAAAATGCATTCATTTGACAATTATCAGAAAAAAGTGAAGCATGAAATTATTTAATAGACTATTCACTTTAGTTACTTAGAGTCCGAGACCTCAACATGCAGTAACTATAACTTTAGTTGCAGCATACACGATTGAAAACCTGATTTCTTATTAAGACAAATATTTATACAATTAAATTTTACAAATCATAATACTTGATATCAAAATATACAGACTTCTTTCTTTATACTTATACTGTTGCCCAAATGCAGATCTCATATTCATGATTTTAGACATATCTAGTTATAAATCAAGTAAAGGCATGCAGGGTAAAAAAATAATGCATTTTAACAATTGAGTACACACACACACCAAGAGTAAATGAAAATTAAAACCACACTGGCTTTTGCAATTGTTGTGCCCCTTATACTACATTTGCCAATGCTTAACTGACATTACCTTAGAGTAAAGAGAACTGCTGGTTGTGTGCACCCTCTCTGTTGTACTGTGTCCTAGAGTTTAACATGTGTCTATTTGTGTGTGTGTACCTATGGGTGTATACATGGATTTACCTCACTTCATTGAAATCACGTATTATCGAATCTCACTTTGTTGACGCTCAAAATATTGGGCTTCCACTTAATAGAAGCAGCATAACAATGAAGATCTTCCCAGGGTAAGTAATCACTTACCCAAAAAGAAATAAAACCTATAACTGCAGCATCTCTAACCCACCCAGGTGAGGAGCTACACCCCTACACCCCCCCCCAACTAAATATACAAACTCTGAGATCATGCTTACCTTGGGAATATCTTCGTTGTTCCATTGCTTTGATGAAGAGGGAGTTCAATAACATGGGATTTTGACAAAGTCAGGTAGACCCATTTATACATATATATATATATATATACATACACATAAAATATACAGACACATTGGTACAAACACACGCATACATAAATATTGCATAGTTAGCAGGGGTGTAATGGGTTACAGGGGGATTCACCCCACCTTTAAAGGGTCATAATCTGTTTTATGACTTTTTAGAACAGGACTTACATAATACTTCTTGAGGAACAGACATTTACTATGTTTATAATTACCTTGGTTTATATCCTACTGGTTTCATAGCAAACACTAGTCTGTATGTTTATTTCATCTTACATTACTCAGTTTTGTTATCCACGGGTACAGCAATGATGTGTGCGGACATTTGTTAGACTGCCTGAGAATTCAGTCTGGTTAAGTCACTTGCTCAGTCATACAACAGGCGGATGCAAATTGCCTAAATAACCAGTCAACACTTCTCTCTAAAGCTGTGATGGATGTCATACTGGAGGCCAGGAAGGCCCAGCACCAGGAAAGTCTATTCAGACAAATGGAAAAGATTCTACGCCTGGAACCAGGCTAAAGGCCAATATCCCCTTGTCCCAAATATTCCTCAGATTCTTCAATATTTAACTGAGATGTTGCACAAAGGACTTTCCTTCTCATCTATTAAGATCCACGCCTCAGCTATTTCAGCTCAATACAACACGGATCCTCCTATATTTTCACATCCATTACTAAGACAGTTCCTCAGAGGGGCTAAGAACATAAGACCGCCCCGGAGAGCATCAACACCAACTTGGGATCTCAACTTTGTTCTGGAAAAGCTTACACTTCCGCCCTTTGAACCAGCTTTCACTGCTGATCTACAGTTCCTATCATGGAAAACTGCCCTGCTGCTAGCAATAACTTCAGCACGAAGAGTCTCAGAACTACAGGCCCTAATGGCAGTGGAGCCTTTCATCATTTTTCATCAAGACAGTCTCTCTTTATGAACTAACCCTTCCTTTATGCCAAAGGTGGTATCCTAAACCAAAACATTCATTTGCCCACCTTTTATCCAAACCCCCAGAACAAAGGGGAAAGGCTCCTACACTCTTTGGACATTCACAGGCAATTACGTTACTACCTGGATAAAACTAAGGCTTTCAGAAAATCTGACCAGCTCTTTGTATCCTATGCTGCAGGATCTCAAGGAAAAGCTATCTCAAAACAGACCATTTCTAAATGGATAGGACATTGTATCCATTTCTGCTACACACACCATGGGAAATCTGTGCCTGGTAACATCAGGCCCCATTCCACCAGGG
Organism: Protopterus annectens; assembly: GCF_019279795.1. NCBI lineage: Eukaryota > Metazoa > Chordata > Ceratodontiformes > Protopteridae > Protopterus > Protopterus annectens. Next base: position 913,378,261 of record NC_056728.1, read on the forward strand.
CTGCAGCTACATCAACAGCCTTCCTCAGAGGGGTGCCAACCAAGGATATTTTGGAGGCTGCAACTTGGAGTTCAATGCACACCTTCACCAAGCGCTATCACTTACCTCTATACTCTAAAACCAGAGCTGGCTTTGCCACTGCAGTTCTGCAGGGCCTACTAGCCTCTACAAACCATGTTTAGTTCCACCACCCATCCTTAGCTTTGGGATTCAACCCAAGAGTGATGACTGCAGCAGTCACGATGAACATAGTACAGTTTTGTACCTACCATAAATGTAGATGTTCAAGTGTTCACACTGCTGCAGTCCAGGTTACCCTCCCTCCATCCCCTCTGAACTAGCTGGACTTATCTATTCCTTTCTATCTTATACAACCTCTGTGGTGTATTTGCTTGTGACTGAAGGTATTGTTTTATTTTTATATGTATATTTTTATATAGCAATATGTATTGCCTACCTGTTGGGGGCACCTGACATCTGGGGCAAGAAAAACTGAAGAAAATGGCGTCGGATGCATCTTGTATACCCCTGGTGCACTGATGTCAGGGAAGAAGCGACAGCAAACGATGCCGGACCAAGACTTTGGAACTCGGGCCGACTGCGGGACCGCCTGATGGCAGGATAACCCAAGAGTAATGACTGCAGCAGTGTGAACACTCGAACATCTACATTTATGGTAGGTACAAAACTGTACTTTGCTTATCTTTAGCTGGAATCCACCAAATCAGACATGCAGTTGAGTCATTATGCCATAGGTACCAACATGATTTCATCATAATCCATTTAGAAGTAAATGACCCAAGATGTACCTCCCTGGAGTATGTTAAGAGAGACATTATGGAGCTCTGAGAGTTTGTCTCAGGCTGGTATGAACCTGTCACTGAGCAGCATGTTACCATCAATGAGGATGATGCCACAATATGAGCAAGAATTATTGATTTTATCAACTGCCTGTCTTTCTGGTGTCATTTTAAGGGGATCCAATATTTGTCAGCTTTGGATAGCATGGCCAAGAGACCACTCTGCTTTCCCACAGATGGCCTGCACTTTTCCCCTCTAGACTTTCGAATACTGGCTAAGGCTTGGCCTGCTCCCATACATTTTTAGGCAATGCCAAACTGACAAACTACCAACATGGCAAAATAAACTCAACAGAACCGCAAGGTGTTACTGCTCAGTGCCAAGAGCCTAAATAAAAAAAAAAAATTCTCTCCATCCAAGCCCACCTCATACTTGAGAATATAGACATTTGTACAGTTAAATAGACATGGTTAAAATCAGCAGAGACTACCCTAACAGTGCAAGGTTTCTCTACCTTCCACACTTTTAGACAAGGAGCTGCACAGACCAGGGCTAAAGATGGAGATGTCACCATGTACATCAACAAGTATATCTCTAGGGTGGTCAAACAGGATGGTGTGCTGAGTTCCTCCATGTGCAGATCATTGTAGACAAAATCTGTGCCATATACTAGCCAGCTGTAGGTCACCCTCCATGTCTTAAGAAGTTCACAATGTATATTTGAACCGACTGGAAACACGTACCATCCAACCTAACACCTTACTCATGGGAGTCTTTAATTACCCTTCTGTAGATTGGGAATTCTACATGGCCTCAAGTCTACAGGTATAGAGATACCTAGTCTTGGTAAATACAAACACTCTTGACAAAGTAGTGAATGTGCCCAGTAGAGGATCCAGCATATTGGACCTTGTGCTCACAAATATGGGAGAACACTGCAGTCCCCCAAATGTGTCATCTCATCAGTGGTGAGGTTCAACCATAAAGCTGTTTACTTCAAAATCAACTCTGTAATCCCATTAAAGCCAGTAACAGTTTTGAAGTATTCCAAAATAAATGACCTGTTATGTGATGGATTGTCAAGTCAATGCCCCTCCAAGCCCCTATAACACTCCAGCCTATGCTGAATTGCTCTCAGAAACCTGTACAACCATGTTAGTGGCCATATAGCGGCTGCTGTACCTACAAGACGTAAGTCCCAGAACTAGCCCCAGAAACAAACCACCCTGGTGGCATCCCAAATTAAACAAGATATACAACAAAAGGAAAAAAATTATGGCAAAAATCGTGAAGTGTAATTCCCATAAATACAAAAACTCTCTCATTAAAGTAAATAGGTAACGAAGAGGGCTAAAAGGTCAAGCAAAGACGACGTTTTTGTTAAGGTATCTTCCCAGGTGAAAGATGACCATAAAGCCTACCATAGCTATGTCAGAAACCTCAAGGTCAGTCCACAACAATGTATTGAACTGGTGGTTAATGGTGCCACATTCACCAAGCCTGGTGATTATAGCAAACCTGTTAGCGGACAAATTCAGTTTCAATTTTATCCCCTCTCACCCCCCCAACCACCCCCCCCAATAACACTATCAAACATAAACCCTCCAACTATAACTGGAGAGCATGTTCAGGCTGCACTTACTAAAGCCAAGGATGTGGCCTCATTGGTCCCTGATAACATCCCAGGTTGCCTCCTGAATAGTCTAAAATATGACTTATGACCCATGGAGTCTTAAAACAAGCTTTGTGCCATCTGACTGCGATGGTCATCCCCTTTCATAAGGGAGGACCATCAACAGATCCTTGAAACTACAGACCCAATAATCTGAATAGGTTTATTTGCAAAGCCATAGAAAGAATTATCTTGGAAATTATCAACAAGGACATAGAAGATCTTCAGACACTGGATCCATCCCAGACTGGCTACGTCAAAGGAAGATCATGCTTACTGAATCTGGTGGATGACTGTGAAAATGCCACTAAGGCAATGGATGAGGGAAAACGAATACTGTCTACCTAGATCTGGCCAAGGCATTTTATACAATACCCCACTCAGGCATTGTCAACAGATTTACAGAACTAAGTATAACTAATTTATAACACACTAGATAGCTCACTGGCTAGGTTTGAATCTGTGAGCCTGCCTCCACAAAGAAACTGGTCACCAGTGGAGTACCCCAGGGCTCTGTGCTAGGCCCACTGCTCTTTGGCATCTACTTCTCAGATGTTAAAGCCAAGGACGAGGGCCTCTGGCTAACTAAGTTTGCAAATGATTGCAAACTGGGTGCAGTCTTCGAATCCCAACCCCCCCCCACCAAGATGACAACACCCTTCATGAAGATCTAATACAGGCAAATGCTTGGTGCCAAAGCCATGCCTTAAAACTTGATACCAAGAAATGCATTTTAGTACCTTTTAGGAATCCTGCCAACCTGGGTAACTATGCCATCAATCAAACACCCATAATAGTTGATTCACTAGTAGAGATCTGGGATCTAGTACAGATAGTAACCTAGCCTTTGACCAACATGTGTCCAAGTTGTTTGTCTTTCGGCTTTTTCCCTGTAAGGGGTCGCCACAGTGGAACTCCGGTCCGCTAATGGTTGGCAGTAGTTTTTTTTTTACAAAACCTCGACGCCCAACCTTCAACGAAGGCATGCCCATTTACGCATGCATGTCTTTCGAACGCTACCCAACTGTGGGGAGGACATGCAGACTCCACACACAAGGCTCTCCCAAGCCAAGCTGAGAATCGAACGGGAGAACCTCTTGCTGTGAGGTAACAATGCTACCGCTGTACCATGTGTCCAAGGTAGTAAGAAAATGCCATGTTGCTCAACTTATAAGCAAGGGCACGGCATTTAGTTCCTGAGAGGTCAATATACAACTGTACTGTTCCCTTATCTGGCCTATCATCAGTATAATGCCTCCTTCAGAATGTACCTGACTAGACTCATGCAACAACTGGAGCATCCATAAAGCATCTTTACAATAGAGGGAGTAGTCACAGTGTCCTATGCTGTTCACCTTAAAGCTGTGTCTTTTTACTTGGTATCATACAGACTTTGAGGGGTAATCTTGCCTGGCATACAAGGCATACCTGTCCATGTTTTGCTGAATCTTTTGCACATCTGCAAAGCAAGCAGCAGCATCAGAACTACTAGATTCAAATACATAAATTTTGCTTGAAACTTAAATAGGATATGGTGGAGAGAGAGAGAGAGATTTCTCAGAAAATTCCCATAGTCTCGGACAGGCTTCCTATCCACGTGAATCAGAGTTCGTCCCTATCCTTATTTAAGTGCAACTTGGACCAATGGGTGGTTAATTAGAAATTCACTCCGGTCTGGCTGCTATGTCTCTGATGGACAGAGGCAGTCAGTAAATTACCCCCCTGTAAATCAAATATAAATCAACTTTTTGGGTCACATTTGGGTTGCGCGGCTAGGCTTTTAAGGTTTGTAGTGGCTGTTAGTCAAGTATACATCACTGGAAGGCCAAACATCATTCTAGTAGCCCCTTTTCACCAAGGCAGCACTAATTATTCCTCCTTCATAAACAGCCTGGCAAGAATAAAATGTAAGGTGTTGCCTCTGTGGACCTTCTAACACAAAACAAATGTTCCCTTCTGCACCTCAATCTGGACAGTCTAAGGCCAACAGCTTGAATGATTTCACATCCCAGATAGGCACATGTATTCTGAGGACATGCTGAAAGTTATTTGTATCGCTCGTCTGGTCAGGATAAAACAGACGAACATTCATGGGTTCTGTTCAACACATATGAGGCTTTGTAACTTAAATAAACTTATAAACTGACTACCACACCAATACAGTGGATATAAAAATTGTGCACAGCCCTGTTAAAATGCCATATTTTTGTGATATAAAAAAAATGAGACCACAATAAATCATTTCAAAACTTTTTCCCACCTTTTAATGGGACCTATAACTTGTACAATTCAATTAAAAACACATCTGTTAGGGAAAAAAATGTACAATATGATGGTTGCTTAAGTGTGCACTCCCTTTAATACTTTGTTGAAGCACCTTTTGATTTAATTACAGCTTTCAGTCTTCTTGGGTAGGCGTCTATCAACATGGCACATCTTGACTTGGCAATGTTTGCCCACTCTTCCTTGCAAAAGAGCTCCAAATCTGTCAGATTGTGAGGGATATCTTGTGCATTGTTTGGCTAGATGTCTTTCCACATCATTGTTGCTGTATTCTTTACATAATTGATATCCTGACAAGGATAGCACAATATCTGTCCAATGTACCAAAGTCTTTAGGTCTTATAGGCAATGTACGTCAAACATATGCTCGTCAACTAAGGCATAAGGCATAAAAATTATATATGGATGCAAACACTTACAACTTTGCTGCCAGTCTAAAGGCCTTTATCAAATGCAAGTTTGAATGCCACTCTGCTGTGCAGGTTAGATAAGTGCCCCATTTGGTCTCCTTTTCAGTTTGGTCTTGTATTTGTGTTGTCATCTAGGAAGGGAAAATGTCTGTGTGGGAGGCAGATTCTCCATAAAGATTATCATGACCAGTGTTTCTCTTGCTTGGACACTTCCAACAACCATACACAGTACGCTGTTTGCCAAGTGTTTGTCCCTAAGACCCTCTGTATTAATTTATCCTGCTTGCCCATATACCTTGAGAACCACAATCTTAAGCTGTTGGCCCAGGGTGCTATGGTGAAATCTTCTCATCCCAAGGGCCAACCAAGAAGAAGGCCAAAAAGACTAGGCCTGGTCCGGTTGCTGTCCAGCCTCCCATGGACATCTTTCTAGAAGCTAGTGAAAGCCCTGAAGACTCTCCAGTGTTTGCCTCGGATTGCTCTGCTGTGACCCTGTCCAAGGCTGGCATGGTCCTGAACTCTCGCAGATCCATGGAGGCTTTTCTGATGTTGAGGGAGAACCTTGGCTGATTATTTCCAAGAGACCGAGGAAACCTCCTCAGATATTGGTGAGGGAGGAGATCCCTACTACAATTATTGAATCTCTACAAGGGTCTGAATCTCTGAGGGTATTTAGGGTGGATATTCCACAGCAAACAGAAGCAGAAAACTAAAGATATTTCCTCTGTTAAAATTCCCCATCATGAATAGCATGATTTTACTCAGGGTCTGTTTAATGCTTTAATAGCCTCGAAGCTTCCTCAAGTGGTGTCTGTCCTGGTCTTCCACCATTGTTAAGAAGCTTAGGGAACTGGATTTCTCAGATGAGGATTTGGATTCTGGGGAAAAATCCCCCACTTTTTCTTCCCAAATTCCTTCCCCCTCTGGACTATGGTAACGAAGAGGGATACATGGAGTCCACATTCCCCCTTGGAAGAGCTGTCCTTTGTGGATATTATTGAGTGCATAATGGATTATTTTAAGTTCCCAGGACTCTGACATTCAAGATGTATTATGAGCTTCTGCAAATGGAGTATCCCAAGCCATCTGCTGTTCCTCCTGTTTTGGTAGCCCGTTTGGACATCTTTTCTGCTGTCTCTGTAGTTCCTTACTTTCAGCCTTCAGCACCTAAGAAGCTTGACGGGTTCTACAAGATGCCTGAGGATTGCAGGTTTTTGTATAAATGCCCTTTTGCTGATCCTGCAGTGGTCTCAGTTTCTGATCAGCTCTCTAAGCTGTTGCTATCCATTAAGCTCCTTCCTTCTGATATGGATAGTTAAGCCATGGGAAGGTTTCACAAGAAAAGTTGTGCTGCTGCCACCCTATCTTTTAGGGCTATTATTTACTGGCCCCACCTGACCAGGTATGTTTTGGCCTTTTTCCCAGGTTTCTATGGTAGTGTCCGACCATCCTGATTCTGATTGGAAGGCTTCTGCTCTTTCCCTGCTTAGGATGGCTTCGCAGATTGCCCATCACTCTATAAAATACAGCTATGAGGCTGATGCTGATGCCTCTTCCAGGGCTGCTGCCTTTGGTTCTGTGATTAGGGATTATTCCTGCCCATATCTTCAGGCTTTTTACCTGATGTTAAAGCCAAGGTTTTGGATGCCCCCCTGGTAAACAAAAATCTTTCTGGTACAGCTGATGCTGACCTGTTTAAGTGTCTCCAGGCTAAGAGAAAAGCCTTGCAGGAACTCATATTTTTGTTTCCCCTATCCTCAAATTCCAGACAAATTACCTATCTAAATCTGCCTTTGTTCATAGTCAGACTTCCCCTCCTCCTAAAGGTAAGAAGGTATCTAGGTGCATTCCTCCTTCTTGGTCATTTCAGACATCATCACAAGTCTTCCTTTCAGGACAAGCGTGCGTCTTTGACATGTGGCCTTCCCTTCCCCTCAGCCAGGTCCCCATGTCTCTCCACCTTTCTCTTTCCTCCAAACTGGTGTCAGGTTACCTCAGACCATTGGGTGCAGTCTGTTTGTCAAGGGTATTTCATAGACTGGAAATCCCTTCCTCCATTTTCAGACATTTGTCAGCCTCCTCTGGAACAACTTATTTCCCAGAAGTTCTGCAATCCCTTTTGGATCATGGCATCATTCAGCATGTTCCATCTAATTGGGGGAAGGAGTTTTATTCCAGAATGTTTTGGTTCCTCAGAAGGAAGGTACAGGGAGACCAATTCTGGATCTTTCTCTGCTCAAGAAATTTCTCAAGGTTCCTTTTTTCTGGATGCTGTTTTTTCAGACCCTGTTTCCTTTGCTTCTTCCCCAGGCCTTTTTGGTTTCTCTAGACCCGCAAAAACATGTACTTTCACATCCCCATTCACCTTGTGTTTGGGAAATTTTTGTTACTCTTTCTTCCTTCCTTCCTTGCATTTTCAGTTCTCTGCTGTTTTGCATTTCTAGTGCCCCAAGGGTATTCACCAAATGCCTTGCTCCTGTCATTTGCTTTTTGTAGGCTTAAGGGAATACAGATTTTTCCCTATCTGGACGGTGTGCTCATTAAAGCTCCTTCTCTCAGCAGTCTGTTGCAGGAATGCCAGTTTACCCCTTGTTTTACACAGTTTGGGGTTCACCATCGATCTCAAATCAGTTTGGACACCCTCCCAGGATCATGTTTTCATCTGGTACAGTCTTCAGACCATTCCCATTTTAGCATCTCTTATGATGTTCTTCGTGTTTCACTGTTGCAGTCATCACACTTGGGTTATCCTGCCAGGGGTAGCCCTCAGTCGGCCCGAATACCAGAGGCTTCGTTTTTCTGCGTTGGTTGCTGTCGCTCCAGGACTGACGTCAGATCATCAGTGGTATAAAAACAGGCAGCCGACGCCATTACATCAGTCTTTCTTGCCGAGGAACCTGAAGCAGAAGCAGGTCGCACGAGTGCCAGTCGGCCGCTACCTGAGTTTTTTTTCCGAATTTGAAGTTCTTCTAAAGCTAAGTACCCCATTGGGGATCGTTTTTTCTTGCTCTAACCGATGTCAGAAAAAGTTAACAATTGTCTCGCCTGTGGAAAGCAAATACCACACAGAGATTTCCATTCTTACTGCGTCACTTGTTTAGGCCCAGACCACAACATCCCTCGCTGTCAGTTTTGTGCTTTGTTCAATGCCAGAACTATACGTCATCGGGCCCTTATCGTAGCTAAATACTTTCGCTCTTGATCTCTGTATTCTGAAATGGCTTCGGTAAGCAATCAGACTACCGATCTCTTCCAAAAAAACGTAAGGATAAAGACAGAGACAGACTACACAGGTCCGAAACTACCGACAGCGCTTCAGTTAAGCTAATCGCCAGTTCGCCGGTACTCAGTGAGGCGGTTTCGCAGCCCCTGATGGACGCTTTATGGATTTGCAGGCCACTACCGAGACCCATTTGGAGTCAGATATGCCACGACTCTTCTTTGACTACGGAACCTGCAGATGTCTCTACCTTGGATGGGTCCAGAGCTGCTGTGCAGATACCAGCTTCCCAAGGAATTTCTTCGCAATACCGATATTAGACACAAACTGACGACGACTTTTGCTTCTTCAGTCCTTTCTAAAACTACCAAGTTTCTAAGGCCCAGGGTACGAACTACTCCTAAAAAACCGACAACCCAAGCTCAAGCGCCTGCTTCCATGCCTCAATCTCAAATGCTTAAAATGGTGAAAGACCTTATCATGCTGATTAGAGGAAGTTAGCCTACTGCTAAAAAAAAAAAAAAAAAAAAAAAAAAGAGAGACTTGTCCCCAGCAGATTTATCTGACCAGGAGTCAGACAAATCTGAGGTTTCCGATTATGAAGACATGCCCTTTCTCTGCTTATGAGGATTCAGATGCAGAGGAATCCATTTCTTCTGCCTCTCCTCCAGAGGATTTTTCTTCTGGTGAAACCTTACATACCTTGAGAGAGCATTTCCATTGGAGATGCCAGGATTATCCTCAGTCCAAAAAGAGACTTGGTTAATTTTTAGATTTACCACAGCACATACCCTTAGCTATTCCTCCTGTGCTGGATGTTGTGGATGATGATTTTATGGAATCCAGTCTAACTCCTGATACTCTACCTTCTGCTCCCAGGAAACCTGACAGGTATTACAGAGTCCCTGACTTGCACAAATTTCTTTTCAAAAATCCTAGTGTTGATCCAGAGGTCATCTCCCAAAGCAACCACAGCTAAGAATCCCACCCCTTCGGACAGGGATTCCCGAGCTTTGGACAGATGGGGTAAAAAAGTATACACCTCTACAACTCTTGCCATTAAAGCATTAAATTCAGTTCCACATGCTGAAGTACCAGCAACATACAATGGAACTTATTAAACAAAAATTATCTACCTTCACAGACTGTGCAGAAAATAAAGAATTACAGGAGCTTATGCATTCTGCAAGACAAGTTTCTAAGCATACCCTGCAATGTGGGTTTGACGTCCTAGAAGCATCCTGCAGGGCAGCAGTCACAGGTTCTGTAATTAGAAAGCATGCTTGACTTAAGGAACAGACCTTGCCAAACCATGTCAAATCAAAACTATTGGACACAGTACTGAACAAAGACTATCTGGCACTAAAACAGAGGAAGTTTTAAAAAAGATGGAAGAAAAAGCTAAGTCTATGCAGACAGTTAAATACTTTTTGCAAGTCCAGCCTCCAAGATTCAGTAGGCATTGCCCCTCAAAACATTGGTCCTTTCCAGCCCCCTTAAGGCTGCCTCAGACTAGAGATAGTGTAAGCAGACCACGCAGACAGCAGTCCCAGGGAATGCAGAGTTCTAAGCAGTGAAGTACCTCCACTTCTAAAACAGGGAGTGCTAAGCCACCCCCTTATGGAAAGAATTCACAATGATTTTTCCAATCCACCTCTTACCTTTGCCCACCTGCTTGTACCCCTAGGAGGAAAACTTACCTCCCATGTAAAAAACTGGGCCTCCATCACCAACGATAGATGAGTCCTCAACATAGTGTCCCAGGGGACACGTTTTACTTCCACACACTGCCAACCCCAAAAGGGTTCCCAGATCTTCCTCCAAACCAGTGGGCCGAGGCAGAAAGCCAAGTTCATTCCCTGCTCTCCATGAGGGCAATTCACCCTGTTCCTGCAGACCAGATAGGCCAAGGTTTCTATTCCAGACTTTTCCTGGTACCCAGAAAAAAAGGCACCTGGCGCCCAATCTTACACTATTCTAAACACCTTCCTGGTGGTAACAAAATTCAAAAAGCTCACCCTCCAGCAGCTTCTTCCTATGCTGTCCAAAGATGCCTGGTTAGCCACCCTAGACCTAAAAGAGGCCTATCTGCTATCTGCACATCCCAATCAGAGACTCTTGTAGGAAATATCTATGTTTCAGGGCAGGATCTATGCATCATCAGTTCTCTGCACTTCCCTTTGGCTTATCCACTGCTCCCAGAGTGTTCACAAAATGCCTGGATCCAGCTATTGCTTTTTGCAGACAAAGAAATATTCAAATTTACCTCTACTTGGCTGACTGCCTGATTCAGGCAGACAGTGAGGAAAAGCTGTTGCAGCACCTGACATTTGTAAAGGACATACTGACCTCCCTGGAGTACACTATAAATGAAAAGAAATCCAAACTAGTCCCCAGTCAAAAAATTGTATTCCTGGGAGTAAGCCTGGACACAGCATCCCAGATGGCATTTTTTACTCAAGAAAAACAAGCCTACCTGACAGGCTACTTCTCTCAACTAGCCACCAGAACCCAGTTATCTGAAAGGAAAATCCTGCAGTCTCTAGGGTTCATGGCCTCCTCCATTCTACTAATTCCATATGCCAGGCTGCCTATGAGGAAACTTCAGTGGTACTTGAAGAGCCTTTGGTGTCAACATTCTCAGGACCTGGAAACTATTATACCTATGATACCTTGTCTAAGGAAAGATTTTCTTTGCTGGGCAGCAGCATGCAACCACAACAAGGGACTTCCCTTTTCACAGCCCCCATGCTGCCCAGACCCATGCCACAGATGCATCATACTGTGCCTGGAGTGCACACCTGGACAGCAGGTGCATTCAGGGCCACTGGAGCCCAAATCAAATTCATCTGCACATCAACCAAAAAGAGATGCTAGCTGCTCAGCATGCTCTGACAGCTTTCAGACACCTACTCTCACCGGGGCCTCTACTAATCAAAACAGATAACACCACAGTAATGTGGTACATCAACAAGCAGGGGGGACCCACTCTTACCTACTCTTCAGGCTAGCTGTGACCCTTTTGAACACGGCCTCAGCCATGCATATTCACCTGCTAGCACAATTCCTGCCAGGCAACCAAAACTCTCTGGCAGACAACTTAAGCAGAAATCTCCTAGACCCACGCGACTGGCAATTAAACCACATCACCTTCAGCCTCATAACCCAGAAATGGGGTACCCTGAAGGTGGACCTATTTGCCTCCCACAACAACCACCAACTCAGCAGATTCTGCACCAGGGAACCTCAGAGCAAGACCTGGAAAGTGGATACCCTATCCTTCCAATGGGTAAACCTCTCGAGCTATGCATTTCCCCCCTCTACCTCTTCTTAGAAGGGTATTAACTCTCCCTTTCCTAAAGAATATTGCAACAGTGATATGGAAGGACGTAGTATAGTTGTGTAAAGTCTTACCATAACAGTAGATGTCCTTCTCTTCACTGTTTGCGGTATTCAGTCCTTCCCTCCTTCCCCATCTTTTCTAGCTTTTGCCATGTCTTTTTCTTGCCCTCTTGGCCGAGGGGCCCTTCACTCTTTTTTCCTTCTGGGCGTACGTGTTCTGTCTTGTCCCAGATGATATTCTTCTCCTCCTGGGGCTTTTCAGTTTTGAATGTTAGCATCTGTGCATTATTTGTATGCCCTATACCTTAACACTGGGAGAATTAGTGTGATGTACAGTGCCTATAAGACCTAAAGGCTTTGGTATACTGTCCGGATATTGAGATATCCTTGGCAGGTGGTGACGTATGTAAACAATATTGCAACAAGGAAGAGAGGGCCATCTACTGTTAAGTTAAAATGTTGAATTGGACTTTGAATAATATGAACTGCATGAAATGTCTGGCCACTTGCACACTTCTGATTTTCTTTTTTTTTTTTTTTTTTGTATCGCAGATTCTGTGACATTGCCACCCTACTGGAATTATGAGACCTGATAGTGAAAGCAACTTCAAAAATTTGTTTGATTCTATTACAACAACAACAATAAATTAAAAAATCCAGAACTGTCTAATACTAGTCCCCTGTACACTATGCATCAACACCAGTGAAAAGCCCCCTGTAACCCAATGTGGGAGCTGTCCTTCCAACACCTATGTTTTAGTACAACTTTGAGATCATTTTACATTGGAATACAAAGAATATTTCAAGATCTGTAGTCTTAGAATTTATGTACATTTCACTTATTTGCACTTAAATTTTACCTCTTCTGTGAATCATGCTTGCAGTCGTATCTCATATTTTGTCTAATTTAACTTGAGATAACATAGCTTCTCTGATTTTGGTAAAAAAAAAATAGTCTCTCCTACTCTGTGGACATTCTGGAACCAGGTGTTCTAGTGTCTGTTCATCTGGAGTGTTATTACAATGCATATGAAACAACATTATAATTTTTGTTCTGTAGATGTATTTTCTGGTCAGGCACATCTTTTGATCTGTATTTGTACTTTTTTCATATATGATTTGGGTACTCTTTCAATCATTTGTTTTTATCAGTTGATTGGGAAATTTTTAGACACTTTCTGGCTCTCTGTTAACTGCTTCCTAGTCTTGTCATCCTCCAGTCTCTACTGAACTTTACTTAACCATCCCTTGGATAGTTATAACTCATATTCGGGACTGGTGAGGAGATAGATGTGTCTTGGGGCAGTGTTATATTTCCCAGGAGTGTTTTCTCCCAAATGCTAATCTTGCCCCTGGTGTGCACCCATTTCCCAGAGGTTGGTGTGCAGTGGGCATTTGCTGTGTATTGACCATACTTCTGCCCTCTTTGGATACCCCCCCTCCTACACACACTGTTGGCATCCACCAGAGTCGACCACCAAGGTGTGTGCAAATGCACACCCACTTACCCAGATTGGGCATGCCATTCTCCCTACCTGCATCAAGTTTCCAAGCTGCTAATTGAACTGCTGGGCACCCAGCCTTTAGTTGGGGCTAGATTCCCACAAGCCATTGGTATAAGTTTCAGTCAAATAAATTATGATTGTGCTAGCTTTGAACATTTCATTCTTGACCCAATTTCTTCCTTGAAAAAAAAATTGTTTTTCTTTACTGTTGAATTTTGCTTAAGTTGGACTTCGATTATAACATTAAAGTAACTGCATTTCTAAGTATGTGTCAGTAGATATCTAAAATTCTTTCACATCTGTTGATGGGAACTGCAGAATTGCGCAATATCTAGCTCCTCTTCAGTTGTCCATGCTTCTCTAGTAGGCAGGCACTTTTCAGAGTGCCTGGAATTTATAACTCTGGCCTTTGTTGTCTTGATTTCCCTTTCAGATCTTTGCCTGGTATGTCTTTATTTCACTTTCAGAACATAAGTCTGTAATTTAACATTTTGTATAACAAAAGGAAGAAATTCATGTGAAAAATTAGGAAATGCAATATCCAGCAAGGTAAGATACTCCCTTATCAATCTGAGCAAGCAACTCAAGGGGCTAGTCAAACATAGTCAAATTTTGGGGGAAAAAAAGCTTCTCAGGCCAATAACAAACAGAATTCTTCAGCTGTGTTGAAAAAGAACCACATTTACTGTGCCAAAAATGGGGGAAGATTTGCATAATGGTTAAAGTCTTAACTTTTTTTATCGTTTTGTAAATTCTTTTTATATAAATGCAACTGGACTGTTCTTCTGCAGGTTTACTGCTTCTATACCATTTCACTTGTGTGTATTTGCATCACAGCTAGCTTATTGTTATCAAAGTATTTTAATTTTGGTGAAAATATAGTTTCTTGAACACTTCACAACTTTCTGTTTATAGTTGAGTTCTCATGATACTTTGTGATCTAACAGCTCTATAAAGGCATAGTTATCTCAGACATAGTAGATGTTCTTCGTGTTTCACTGTTGCAGTCATTACATTTAGGGTAATCTGCTGGCAGGTTGCCCTCAGTCGGCCTGAATATCGAAGTCTTGGGTCCTGCGTCAGTTGCTGTCTCCTCTTCCATGATGTCAGGTCGTCAGGGGTATAAAACATGCAGCCGACACCATTTTATTCAGTCTTTCTTGCCACGCAGTGCCAGAAGCAGAAGCAGTTCGCTAGTGCCGGTCGGCCGACTCCTGAAATTTTCGCATTCGAATTTCAGAACTGAAATCTTCAATTAAAGCTAAGTACCCCATTGGGGAAACTTTTTGTTGCTCCTTACCGATGTCAGTAAAAGTTAATAATTGCATTACTTGTGGGAAGCAAATACCTCATAAGGATTTTCACTTGTACTGTATTCCTTGCCTAGGCCCAGATCATAACGTGCCTTTCTGTCGGTTTTGTGCTAGATTTAACCCCTATGCCTAAAAAAAAAAAAAAAAAAAAAACAGATGATCAAAATCGCTGAGGACTTAATTACCTTGATCAGGGGTTCCCAACCCCCCCCCCCCCTTGCTAAGAGGCCTAGGCAAGACATTGATTATGAATCTTCAGATCAGGTTTATATTTCTTCTGATTCCTCTTCTGATCAGGAATTTTCTATACCACCCTATGAGGATTCAGATGCAGAAGAATCCCATCTGCATCTCCAACTGAGGATTATTCTTTTGGAGAAACCTTGCATACTTTAAGGGAACATTTTTATTGGGAGAGTCAGTATTTCTCCAAGTCAAAAAAGAGGCTTAGGGATTTCCTTCTTCTTCCTCAGCATAGGCCTTTGGCAATACCTCCTGTATTAGACATTGTTGATGGTGTTTTTGGAATCAAGCATGGCACCTGATTCCCTACCTCTAGCTCCTAGTAAGCCAGACAGATATTACAGGGTTCCTGACTCCCACAAATTTTTATTCAAAAATCCTGCTGCTGATCCTGAAATTATCTGACAGGGTCCCAAAGGTATAAAGGCCTCTACAGCCAAAAATCCTAACTCCTCTGATAGAGATTCTAGGGCGCTGGATAGATGGGGAAAGAAGGTTTATATGTCTGCAACCTTGGCAATTAGGGCCTTAAACTGCCAGTTTCATATGCTTAAATATCAACAGCATGTTATGAGCTTATTGAAACAGAAAATTATGTTGATTTCTGATTGTGTGGAAAATAAAGAATTACAGGAATTATTGCATGCAGCAGAACAGGTTGGAAAGCATACTTTGCAATGTGGTTTTAATTCCTTGGAGGCCTCTTGCAGGGCCGCAGTTACTGGATCTGTGATTAGAAGGCATGCCTGGCTCAAGGAGCAAAATCTACCTGATCATGTTAAGGCTAAATTGTTGGATGCACCTTTACAGCATGATACTTTGTTTGGTAATAAGGCAGAAGAGGTTTTAAAGAAAATGGAAGACAAAGCTAAATCTATGCAAAGTGTAAAAGATTTCTTACAAGTGCAGCCACCCAGATTCAGTAGGCACTGGCCTACTAAAAATTGGTCCTTTCCTGTGTCCAACAGAGCCTCACAAGGCAAATCCAGGCACTCAAAAGGCTCTAGATACCATTCACAGAGTTCTTACAGGTCAAAGCAATGAGGTGCCTCTACCTCCAGATCTGGAGGAAACAAAGCACAACCGTACAGTAAGCAGTCTCAATGACTTCCGTCTACCATCACCAAGCACTTATCTTTTGGCAGCCCCCTTAGGGGAAAAATTAGCACTTCATGCTCAAAATGGGCAGTTAATTACCCAGGACAAGTGGGTATTAAACATAGTATCCCAGGGGTACATATTTAATTTCCATACTTTGCCAATTCCAGACGGTTGGCCAGATCTGCCACAAAATCAATGGGCAGAGGCTCATAAACAAGTTACGTCCCTCATGGAAACAGGGGTTATTCAACCAGTACCAGAACAGGAAAGAGGACAAGGGTTTTAGTCAAGACTGTTCCTGGTACCCAGAAAAGACAATGCCTGGCGTCCATTACTGGACTTATCAATTTCAAACACGTTCTTGGACATGCCAAAATTCAAAATGCTGACTTTACAACAGCTACTGCCCATGCTGGGCAAGAACACTTGGTTAGTGACTCTAGACTTGAGGCATACCTGCATATCCCAATAAGGGAATTGTGCAGAAGATATCTCCGCTTCAAGGCAGGTTTTCTGCATTACCAATTCTCTGCACTGCTCTTTGGCTTATCTACTGCGCCCAGGGTCTTTACAAAGTGCCTGGCACCAGTAATTGCATTTTGCAGACAAAGAAGCATACAAATCTATCCTTTCTTGGACGACTGTCTCATTCAAGCAGAAAACAAGGGCATTCTTCTTCAACATCTTGCGTTTGTAAAAAAGCTTCTAACGTGCCTAGGGTACACAATAAACGAAAAGAAATCACAACTGGTACCCTCTCAAAAAATTACATTCCTGGGTGCAAGCTTGAACACAACTGCCCAGATGGCTTACCTTACCAGACAAACAAAGGCAATTGACTATATACCTCAAACAGATGGCAACAAAAACCCAGTTATCTGCAAGACAAATTATGCAGGCTTTGAGGTTCATGGCATCCTGCATTCTACTAATTCCATATGCAAGACTGCATATGAGGAAACTTCAGTGGGATCTAAAAAGTTTATGGAGTCAACATTGCTACAGTTTGGAAACAATGATTCCTCTCATTCCCTGCCTACAACAGGAGTTTCTTTGGTGGGCAGAGACATGTCATCAGAACAAGGGACGGTCTTTCACTCTACCCCCTGCCACCCAAACCCTAACTACAGATGCATCAGACTATATGCTTGGGGGGCCCACCTGGCAGGGAGATGCATTCAGGGCATATGCAGCCCAAAACAAATGCATCTGCATATCAACCAGAAAGAGATGCTAGCTGTTCAGAATGCCCTGACAGCCTTCAAGGACTTACTTCAGCCAGGACAACTACTGGTAAAGATGGGCAACACCACAGTTATGTGGTACATAAACAAGAAGGGGTACACATTCCTACCCCCTTTGCAGACTAGCCATGGCATTGTGGGACACAGCCTTGACTTACCAAGTACATCTTCAAGCTCAATTCCTGCCAGGAAAACAAAATACTCTGGCAGAGGACCTAAGCAGAAATCTTATGGACCTTCACGAGTGGAAACTGGACCCACAAGTCTTCAGCATAACAACACAGAAATGAGGGAGCCCAGACACAGATTTATTTGCCTCTCCCCAAAATTATCAGCTGGACAAATTCTGCACAAGGACCTATCACAGACAAGCATGGAAAAGTGGATGCCCTATCCTTCAGTTGGAAAAACCTATCAGTCTACGCCTTTCTCCCCAAGGTCTTACCAAAGGTCGGACAGGAAAAACCAAAAATGATCCTAATTGCCCCAGACTGACCTCGCCAGCACTGGTACCCAATTCTAAGGAATATGTCTCAGCTCCCTCCTTGGTACTTGCCTCAAATACCTCATCTACTGTCTCAGCAGAGCAATCAAATTCTGCACACTCAGCTCCAAACTCTGAACCTGGCAGCATGGCTGATCATGTAATTATTCAAACAACACCTCTCAGTAAAGCTGTGATGGATGTCATTTTGGAAGCCAGAAGGCCTAGTACTAGAAAATATTATGCTGATAAATGGAAGAGATTCTGTGCTTGGAACCAAGCACAAGGAACGGACACAGCAAAACCAAATATTCCTCAGATTTTACAATACTTGACTGAGATGCCCTATCTTTTTCTTCAATAAAAATCCATGCCTCTGCCATCTCAGCTCATTACAACACGAAGCCTCCCATCTTTTCTCATCCTCTGCTAAAACAGTATCTTAGTGGGGCCAAAAATTTAAGGCTTCCCAGAAGATCACCAACTCCTGCACGGGACCTCAATTTTGTGCTGGAAAAACTCACCCTGCCCTCTTTTGAACCAGCAGCTACTGCGGATGTAAAGTTTTTATCTTGGAAAACAGCTTTCCTTTTGGCAATCACTTCAGCAAGAAGGGTTTCAGAACTACAGGCCCTCATGGCTGTGGAGCCTTTTATTACTTTTTACCCGGACAGGGTGTTCCTCAGGACCAATCCTTCCTTTATGCCTAAGGTGGCATCCAGTGTGGCTCTTAACCAAACTATTCACCTGCCAACATTTTACCCAAATCTGTAGAACAAGGGGGAGCGGATTCTGCATTCAGTGGACGTACACAGACAACTAAGATTCTACTTTAACTGGACCAAATCTCTAAGAAAGTCTGAGCAACTACTGGTGGCATTGGCTGCAGGATCAGAGGGGAAGGCTATATGAAAGCAGACTATTTCTAAGTGGATAAGCCACTGTGTATTTGTTTCTGCTACTTGCATCATGGTCCAAGGGAATCAGGTCACATTCCACCAGGGCTGCCTCTACCTCAGCAGCCTTTCTGAGAGGAGTTCCAACCAAAGACATTCTAGAAGCTGCTACTTGGAGCTCTGTTCATACTTTTACAAAGCATTATCATTTGCCTCTCTTCTCCAAGTCCAGGGCAGGCTTTGCCACTGCAGTTCTGCAGGGCCTTATTGCCGCTCCTAATGCTATTTAGTTCCATCCTCCCATCCATAGCTTTGGGATTCTACCCAAATGTAATGACTGCAACAGTGAAACACAAAGAACATAGTACAGTTGTGTACACTTACCATAAATGTAGATGTTAGAGTGTATTCACTGTTGCAGTCCGGGTTACCCACCTGCCATCCCCCTTTTTTCTAGAACTTCTCTTTCCTTCACTATATTCTAAAGCCTTTGTGGTGTATTTGCTTTTACATGAAGGTAAAGTTTATGTTGCTAAAAGTGCATTTACATATATATTGCTGTTTATTAAGACATACATATATATATATATATATATATATATATATATATATATATTTTGCTCCCCATCTGGGGGGCACCTGACATCTGAGGCAAGAAAAACTGAATAAAATAGCATCGGCTGCATGTTTTATACCCCTGACGACCTGATGATATGGAAGAGGAGACAGCAACCGATGCAGGACCCAAGACTTTGATATTCAGGCTGACTGAGGGCAACCTGCCAGCAGATTACCCTAAATGTAATGACTGCAACAGTGAATACACTTGAACATCTACATTTATGGTAAGTATACACAACTGTACTATACAAACTTTGCAAGATATTGCACCATTCTTTGTAACCACGGTGTAATGTCTTTGCCTTCTAGCATTGAAATATATAATGTTTCTCTGGCTTTTTTGCATAATGTATTTCAAACATGTCACTGCAATTTTCCATTTGATCTTATTTAGCTTGCTTATACTGTTGATCTATTTAGCAGTTGACAGTCTCATATGTTCTTTTTATGCCTGATCCCTCACTAACAGATTACTTATGACTGCAGTACCTTCCAAGCCTTCACATTCTTGTGCAGTACTTTGAGTACCCCTGGTACTGATGACTTACGGAGAAAGTTTAAAGAATCTGAACCTTAGTCTCATAAGAAATGTGAACAATTTTGAACTTGTTTCATCTAGTTTGATTTGCCAGAAGTCCTGGTTTGCATATAATACTGAAAATAATGAATCATTTTTACATCGACTTCAACTAACAGCAAAGGTAACACTCACTTTTTTTGTTCAGATCTTTAAGATCAATGGCCACCTTTTACAACCATAATCATATTATTCACCCATTCTGTTGGCTCTGAGTTGCCACTTGACACCTTAGCATTCCATTAAATTGTTCCGGTTTTGTTTTACTTCTCAGAGCTACTAGTATTTTTGTTGGAGTCTGTATCAATAGCACTTGTTAAATATGCCTATCTGTGACTGCCGAGGCAATCCCAACCATATGAATTTTTGTCCAGATTGAAAAAGAAAAGTAACTCGGACGAGCCCTCTGCAAACCTTATTGTGAGGGTCTAATACAAGGACTCTGATTACATAAAAGTATAGAACAGTGAAAACTAAAAACAATTTTTAATTGCTGTTGGTACTGTAATAGAAAGCTGTCTGTAACTGATACTGTATGGTGACAGGAATCAACAAGCACCAGCTCATGCAGATGCATGTCAAGTTGCAGGCGTGTCCGCATTGCATTTGACCATTAGCACTGAAGCCTGCTTTTGTACTTGTCAGCAGGTTTTGATACATTGGTGCCTTCTTATGACCAGAATAGGTTAATATGCTCACAGATGTGTTCATTACTTTATGTCCTAGAGTTCAAATGTCTCTTGATACACAATGCCATACTCTGCATTTGTATTTAATAGTTCCTGTGAGTTTGAATTTTGTTTTGTAAAGGATTTTCCATGTTTGTTTAAATATTCTTGTCTTTTAATCTACAGCTCTGTCCTCAC
The DNA here is from genome assembly GCF_019279795.1 of Protopterus annectens. Lineage (NCBI taxonomy): Eukaryota > Metazoa > Chordata > Ceratodontiformes > Protopteridae > Protopterus > Protopterus annectens. The sequence goes on from NC_056728.1 coordinate 913,398,839, forward strand.
TATTCTCTGCTTTTCCCTCCCCTTTAGAGCAATTCATCAAAGGGTAAATGTCAGAAAGATACATTTTACTCAGTGTGCTGCACCATTTTCTGCACCATTCCTTTCTATGCCCTGCTTCTGGACTCAATGGTGTGTTGAAAGCACATCAAGAGTGGAGCATCCGGATCAGCACACTCGTGTTTCTGTGCTGCCAGGAACACAAGGTATCTAAAGGTTCCCATCTCCTTCATGAGCTATGATGTGAGCCAGGGTATAGGCATCTCCCACTATCAGTGATTTTCCTTTTACAATTATGATTTTTGCTTATTTTTGTTTTCTGTAATCACAATGCCCTATCTTGTGTTTATTGTCTTTCCGCCTTACTATCGCTCTCTCTTTCATATCCGGTTTTCTTCAGATAAATCATCAGTAAACTAAACCAGTCACCTTGCACCAAATCAGCATTCTCTCAAAACTTCTTTTACCTGTGGTTCTGATGTCTGTCTTCTCATTGCACATCACTTCTGCATCCATCAGTCTCTAGCCCTTTTCTCCCTGCTATGTCTACTCTTATGTCACATTTGCTGCAGTTTCCCTTGTCTTTGTTGGGCAGTCATGTTTTGACACACTGTCTCCCTTTAGTTTTAATTGCCTGAAACCACTGTTGAGGTTCACCAGCAGAGTCTTATTTTCTTATTTACTTTCTGGACACTATTTTGTTCAGTATTCATCCACCCTACATTATTTTTTCCTATCCATGCAAATATTTGGGAGGCGAGTTGAACAGATCCCTTTCTCATCACCCTCCTCAATGTGTTATTTGTACTACTCATTCCTTTGTTTTATTATATGTTCACTCCATAAACCTGTCATTTCTGTGATCCTACAAATGAACAACCCTGGCAATTAAGAGCCACTGAATCATCAGGCATTCCCCTCTAACACTTCCTTTGTGCCTTCTTTCTTCACGTTTTTCTCTCTTGCTTCCTTCTACTCGAGCACACTTATTGCTTATTTAGTACTACTTGCTTTAGGCAGGTTATACTGTTGTGTAATCTCACAAGTACTGTTGATGATTCACCTATTCAGGTGCCCAGCCTCGAGACCTTGCTGGTAGATCCTAAAGAAGTGCAGCTTTTTCATCCCTTTTTGTACTCTAAATATGAGACTCAGTAAGCAGTCACATCAGAGCATAAAATACTATAGAACATTTTGAAATATTAAGCTGCTTTTTATCCTAAAACTTGTTTCAGTGGCGGGAAGGCCCAGCTTCTTGTATGTGGTAGACTTCTTGGATTAAGTACCATTCTACCTAATCAATCACATTTCCTTTTCCTGTCAGCTGCCAGCTTCTAAATTAATTCCAGTCCAGTCATTTGTCTTAAGTCTCTTTACTTTACTATTATTATATTATGCATTTGTCTGAGAATTATGTATGAGCATGTCTTTTATTTTTTTTTTGCTATAGGTCTTGGAGATCTGTTAAGCAGGCACCTCAGTTGTTGCAAGCCCAGGGTGAAACTCTCCATGCCTCCTATTTCGCAAGTGGTACTTTCTACCCTAAGCAAGATAAATGTGCAGATAACCTACATGGATATACATTTTATCCAAGGAAAATGATCATGCTCTGTTCCAATATTTTATTTGAAAGTTCATTCCCATTTTGCTACTAAAGATATTAAAAAGCTTTGAACTCTCAGCATTCAAACAGTGCATAATCTCTTAATTCCTGTTGCCCTTGTGTCTTGTTGATCTAGAAATTGTGCATTTAACTGTTTAAGAGAAGCCACTGTCTTACTTGTTTATGAATTGCAAACTCCATGGAGTGTATCAACACATGCCAGCCTGTATTGCCATTCCTTGCTGTTTCATTCTACATTCTTTGTGAATGTGGATTGTATCTGCCTTCATTCTCCTCCAAACGATTCTCTTGCAATTTTCCTCAATACATGCTGTATTCTGCCTTCCTAGTGAACTCGTATCCAGTTTTACTTATCATTCTCTCTAACCTGCTTATATCCTGACATCCTTTCACTTTCACATTTCTCTCATTGGCAAATCCTACTGGACCAGCAGTGCCTGAGATCTCAGTTCTTTAAGCCCAATGCTCATTTGTTATTGAACCATTTTACATTAATTCTGTCTTCCATAAAATAAATGCTGCTCTTCTAAAACAATTTAGACAGTACAATTTAATTTATATTTATGTGCATTTGACTGACTTTCAGAAGTACACTGCCAGTACTGTTAACTCTTTCCCCTCTGCAGATGCAGCAGTCGCAAGTTACAAAATAATTTCCTGAATGCATTAAAACAGTTTTTCATTTCTTCCTAGATGTACAGCATATAGGGTTATGATGGAGTCTGAAAAAAATAAACAACTTGTTAATTATGTTCATCGTGCATACAGCTGCAGTCATAACAGATGGGTTCTCCTGCCGTCAGGCAGGTCCTCTGTCGGCCGAATTCCAAAGTCTAGGTCCGGCGTCAGTTGTCGTCGCTTCTTCCCTGACGTCAGTGCAACAGGGGTATAAAAGAACCAGCCGACACCATTTTCTCCAGTCTTTTTTGTCGCGCGGTGCCCGAAGCAGAAGCAGTTCGCAAGTGCCGGTCGGCCAGCTCCTGAGATTACAAAAAATTTTGGAACCGAAGTCTTCTTAAAAGCTAAGTACCCCATTGGGGAAACTTTTTCTTGCCTCAGACCGATGTCAGACAAAGTTAATAATTGTATTTCTTGTGGGAAGCAAATACCACATAAGGATTTCCATTCCCTCTGTATACCTTGTTTAGGCCCAGACCACGACGTCGCGGTCTGTCGCTTTTGTGCTACATTCAACAAACACACTATTAAGCACCGGGCGGAGTTCGCCCAGCATTATTTTGGGAAAGCATTTAACTATACTATGTCGTCGGATACTCCGACTCCGGTTTTGTCTAAAAAACGCAAAGACAAGGACCGACACTCGAGGTCCGCGGCCTCTACCGACACCACGCCAAAGCCGACTACACGTGGTCCGGTTCTCAGTGAGGCGCCTACGCAGCCCCTGATTACCGATGACACATCTTTGGCGGTGTCTCCTGTACCCGAGGTCGCAGGCTCCTCGGCCCACACCCTGACTACAGATACCGAAGCCACGCTTGGCATTGAAACACAGAATGTGGACAGGTCCACCTCCACTCAAGGTGTCTTCAGACCTTCCTCTTCTTTCTCCATCAAGGCTTTCACCAAGTCTAAAGCTACCATGCACCCTAAGAGACCAGCTACACAGGGCCCATCTCCAGGCCCCATGCCTAAGAGATAGATGCTTAAAATGGCTGAGGATTTAATTACTCCAATCAGAGGTTCTCAGCCACCTCCGGACAAAAGACCCAGAGTGGAGGAAGATTCCCCCTCTTCTGATCAGGGCTCCATTATTTCAGAGCACTCTGATTATCAGGAACAGTCTTACTCTCCTTTTGAAGACTCTGATGCAGAGGAATCTATTCCTTCTGTATCCCCCCCTGAGGATTACTCATTTGGTGAAACTCTGCATACCTTAAGGGAACACCTCCACTGGGAAGGCCAGGATTATTCAGATTCCAAGAAAAGGCTCAGGGAATTTCTTTTGTTACCCCAGCACAGGCCTCTGGCTATACCTCCTGTCCTGGACATACTAGATGATGTTTACTCGGAGGCCTGCCTTAATCACTCCAGCTCCAGTTAAGCCTGACAGGTACTACAGGGTTCCTGACTCACACCAATTTCTATACAAAAGCCATGCTGCTGACCTAGAAACCATCTCACAGGGGCCCAAGGGAGTTAAGGCCTCCATTGCCAAAAACCCATTGCCTTCCGAGAGAGATTCCAGATCCTTAGAAAGGTGGGGAAAAAAGGTATATACCTCAGCTACCTTATCCATGAGGGCCTTAAACTGTCAGTTTCATATGCTAAAATACTAACAGCTTCTGTTATCTCAATTGAAAAGTAAAATGTCACAACCTGAACAACCAGACATGAAGGAGTTGCAGGATTTGATGCATAGTGCAGAACAAGTGGGTAAACATACCTTACAATGTGGTTTTGATGCTCTAGAGGCCTCATGTAGAGCTGCTGTTACAGGCTCAGTCATACGTAGGTATGCTTGGCTCAAGAAACAAGCCTTGCCTGATCATGTCAAAGCTAAATTACTAGACGCCCCTCTTCAAAAGGATGTACTATTTGGGGCAAATGCTGAGGAAGTATTACGGAAAATGGAGGAAAAGGCTAAATCAATGCAAACTGTGAAAGAATTTCTGCAGGTTCAACCCCCATGTTTTAGTAGAAATTGGCCTTCCAAAAACTGGTCCTTTCCTGCCACAGACAGACCCCAAAGAGGCAGATACAGGCACCCGAGGGGCAGTGGACAAACACAAGGCTCGTACAGAGGCAGACAATGGCAAGCTCCTACACAAAGAGGTGGTGAGGACAACTCGCAATCTTTCAGAAAGCAAAACCAATGACTTTCCCCTTTGCATGCCAACCATGTCTCAAATGGCAGCTCCCTTAGGAGGAAAGCTGGCACTATTCTCAAAAAATTGGCATATTGTCACAAAGGACAAATGGATCCTGAACATTATAAACAGAGGCTACAAATTCCATTTTCATACCCTTCCAAAAATGAAAGGCATGCCAAACCTGCCACACAATCAAAGGGCAGAGGCACAAAAGCAAATTTCAGATCTTATAAACATGAAAGCAATTCAAGAGGTACCTACACACGAACACGGTCAAGGATTTTATTCCAGGCTATTTCTGGTGCCAAAGAAGGGCAAAGATTGGAGACCTATTTTGGATCTTTCCATCCTAAACACATTCCTACTCGTACCAAAATTCAAGATGCTCACTCTACAGCAACTTCTTCCCATGCTGGGCAAGGAGTCTTGGCTGGTAACATTGGACCTCAAGGAGGCAAACCTGCATGTCCCAATCAGACAAAATTGCAGAAGATACCTCAGATTTCTTGCAGGTTCAACACATTATCAATTCTCTGCATTGCCCTTTGGTTTATCTACTGTGCCCAGAGTATTCACGAAATGCCTGGCATCAGTAATTGCCTACTGCAGACTTCAAGGGATACAAATATACCCTTATTTAGATGACTGCCTGATCCAAGCGGACAGCAAGCACATTCTTCTGAAACATCTGGCTTATGTAATAATGTTATTAAACTCTCTAGGATATACAGTCAAAGAGAAATCAAGACTAATACCCTCTCGGAAGATAATTTTCCTGGGTGCCAATTTGGACACAAACACCCAGATGGCCTACCTCATGCCAGAGAAGCAGGGGCAACTAATTCAATATTTCAGAACACTGGCAAATTGCACCAGGCTGACTGCAAGGAAAATCCTGCAGGCCCTGGGATTCATGGCATCTTGCATCTTACTAATCCCATGTACAAAGTTGCATATGAGAAAACTACAATGGTACCTAAAAAACATATGGTCTCAACACAGCCACAGTTTGGAAACAATGATACCACTAAGTCCATGTCTGCAAAAGGAATTTCTGTGGTGGGCTCAAGCATGCCAAACAAACACAGGTCTTCCATTCAGCAGGCCTCAAGCAGATCAAGTCATCACAACATACTCCTCGGACTACGCCTACACATGACAGACCGGTGCATTCAGGGCAAATGGACCCAAAAAGAAAAGCACCTTCATATCAATCAAAAAGAAATGCTAGCAGTGATAAATGCTATTACAGCCTTCAAGGACCTTCTACAACCAGGTCAGCTATTGATAAGAACAGACAACACCACTGTTATGTGATACATAAACAAGCAGGGAGGAACACATTCTTATCCCCTATGCAGACTGGCCATGTCACTTTGGAACATGGCCATGGACTTACAAATGGAACTACAAGCACAGTACTTGCCAGGCAAGGAAAACACGCTGGCAGACAACCTAAGCAGGAACATGACAGATCCACACGAATGGAAGTTGCATCCAAAAGTTTTTACAGCAATAATCCAAGAATGGGAAAGGTCAGACATAGATCTCTTTGACTCCCACAAAAGTCATCAATTGACAAAATTCTGCTCAAGGATCTTCCATCCAAAGGCCTGGAGAGTGGGCGCTCTCTCTTTCAGTTGGACATCAATGACAGTTTATGCCTTCCCATCTCTTCCTCTGCTGCCCAAAGTCCTATTGAAGACCAGAGCAGACAGACCAAAGATGATCCTCATTGCTCCGGAATGGCCAAGGCAACATTGGTACCCACTACTAAGGAGCCGGACGCATTCCCCACCTAATCCCTCTTCTTCTGACTCAGCACAGCTTCAAAACTCTTCACAGTCAGTTAAGACACTCAATCTAGCCACATGGAAGATTCCTTAGCATCACAGCAGGCCCTGCTCTCCAAGGAGGTGCAGGATGTCATTTTGGAGGCCAGAAGGCCATCAACTAGAAAAGCTTAGTCTGCAAAATGGAAACGTTTTTGTGTTTGGAATGAGAAAAAGGGCCAGTGCCCTGGAAAACTGAATTTGCCTCAAATACTACAATATTTGGCCGAGCTGCTAAGCAGTGGACTTTCGTTCTCCTCCATCAAAATCCATGCCTCAGCCATTTCTGCAGAATACAACACTGATCCACCTTTATTCTCTCACCCTCTATTAAGGCAGTTCCTCAGAGGGGCTAAGAATTTAAGACCTCCAAGAAAACAACCAATACCTGCTTGGGATCTTAATTTCATTCTGGAAAAACTGACTTTGCCCCTTTTGAACCAGCTGCCTCATCAGATTTACAATATTTGTCCTGGAAAACAGCTTTCCTTCTGGCTATCACTTCAGCTCGTAGAGTTTCAGAACTACAGGCTCTTATGGCTGTCCAGCCTTTCATCATCTTCCATCAGGACAGAGTTTTATTACGTACCAACCCGTCCTTTATGCCTAAAGTGGTATCCAGGGTAGCTTTAAATCAGGCCATACATTTACCTACTTTTTATCCTAATCCTCAAAACAAAGGGGAGAGATTACTGCATTCCTTGGACATCCACAGACAACTGCATTATTATTTGGACAGAACAAAGCCTTTCAGAAAATCAGAACAGCTTTTTGTGGCCTATGCGGTAGGAGCTCAAGGAAAGTCAATATCCAAACAGACAATCTCAAAATGGATAGCCCAACTGCATATGCTTTTGCTATTCCTTTCATGGCAAAACTGTACCTACAGGCATTAGAACTCATTCCACTAGGGCCACAGCCACCTCTGCAGCCTTCCTCAGAGGAGTTCCTACCAAGGATATTTTAGAAGCAGCCACTTGGAGTTCTGTGCATACCTTCTCTAAGCACTACAACCTACCATTATACTCCAAGTCTAGAGCAGGCTTTGCCACTGCAGTCTTGCAGGGCATTTTGGCTCCTCCTAGCTCCACCTAGTGCCTACCACCCCTTTCTTAGCTTTGGGATTCTACCCATCTGTTATGACTGCAGCTGTATGCATGATGAACATAGTACAGTTTTGTACCTACCATAAATGTAGATGTTCGAGTGCTAATACAGCTGCAGTCCAGGTTTCCCTCCCACCTTCCCCTCTAGGGGTATTCTTTTATGGTGTATTTGCTTGCAACTACTGTTTTTTGATTATATTGCA
>NC_056728.1:913411431-913424746 GCF_019279795.1 Protopterus annectens
ACATGTATTAAAGGGTTAAATTGGGCTCAGCTAAAAATCGCTGCATTCATCTGTAAACATTCTTAAACAGGAAAGACTCCCTAAAAGCTGAATACACAGACTGTATGATATCAGAAAATACCAAATTAATGACTTTGAGTGTTCCTATAAGACTGCTTTCATAAAAATGTATATATGTGAGATTTCTTGTTAGATTTGATTTATTAGAGAACAAGTTTTATGTTGTGTGAAAAGCAACTTGAAGACATTAAACCCTGCAAACTGTGCAGTGTTGTACTTATCGTCTGTTATACAGACTAGTTGTTAGTAGCAAGAAAGATAATAACATTGCTGAAAAGCTTAATAGTCTGCAAAGTTTGTATGCACTAACCAGGCTTTGTTTGTTTACAAGGCACTGAAGCATTTAGCACATCTGACAAACATCTGTATTTAATTAGGCAAAACAGTATTCAAAAGCAGTGTGTTGGTAATATAAGGTTGTACTGAGTACATATTACAAATAACCCAAGTTTAAAATTTATGCATAGTTAAGGAAATTACAAATATTTATTATAATTCTAAATGTTTTACAACTACATTCTAATATCAAGTTACAAGTGTATTAAATGACTAAAGGTAAAAAAAGTGCTGAAAGGGTTAAGAAATGTACTATGGTTTACAGATTCTGAAATGCACAGAAAAAAGTAAGAGGTTTTGTTTTATGTGAGCTCAAATCTTCCTAGGCTGGGATGAGTAGTTACAAGAAATGTTGGAGAGAGAAAATGTTACTGGTACTGAAATGTATAAGGTCAAAAATAAGACTGGTTGCCAGGCCAGTTTGGCTTATGCTTTTCTAAAACATTATTGTTACTAAAACATATTTGTTCCATATTCACATGCAGCATTAAGCAAAAAGCACGAAGGTCTGCAGAAATCCTGTGTTGTAATTGTAATAAAACATCACAATTGTGCATATATGTCATTAATAATCTTTTTGCAAAAATAAAAAAACTCTGTTAAATAGTACTGCAGAAGGGACTAAAAATAAAAGTACAAAATAAAGAACTTATTGGTCTGTGTGACAGGAAGGACTCCCTAAACGTTTAATAAACAGGCTGTATGACATCAGAAGATACCAAAGTAATGACTTTGAGAGCTCCCAAAAGACTGCTTTCATAAGAATGTATATATGTGAGATTTCTTGTTAGATTTGATTTATTGGAGAACAACTTTTATGTTGTTTGAGAAGCAACTTGAAGACATTAAACCCTGCAAACTGTGCAGTGTTGTACGTATAGTCTGTTATATAGACAAGTTATTAGTACTTTGCCCAGGAAAGATAATAATATTTCTGAAAAGGTTAGTGTGTAAAGTTTATATGCACTAACCAGACTGTTTTTTTCAAGGCACTGAAGCATTTAGCACAACTGACAAACATCTGCATTTAATTAGGCACCAGCACAGAAGCTGCAGTCGGTAGCTTCAGTAAGTAAAACAAGATTGACATTCATCATTCATTTTAAATAACTTTTCAGTACTTGGTACAAACAGATAAGAAACAGGTGCAGGGAGTATGGGAAAACTGCTTTCATACGAAATTCACCTTAAAACAGAACAAGACTGTATGACGTCAGAAAATACCAAAGTAAAAGACTGCAAATTTCAAAGGTATTAAACAACAACATACTGTTTTATGGACAAGATCTGGATGGTACAGAAGAATATAAAAAGGACAATAAAAGTGTATGATGATAGATCTAATTTCTTGTTAGAACTCTGTAATGGAAAGCATCTTTCATGCTGTCTCAAAAGCTTAACCTGAGACATTAAAGCTGTAAACTATACAGTACTCCACATGTTGTCTGTTATTTAGACAAGTTATTTTATTAGTACTGCACAACAAAGTTGCAAGGTCAAAAACAAAAGTGGTTGCCAGGCCCAGTGGCTTACAGTTTTCTAAAACATTACTGTTACTAAAACATAACTGTTAAATGTTCATGTGCAGTACTAAGCAAAAAGCATGAGTCTGCAGAGACCCTATTTAGTAATTGTAATAAAACATCACAATTGGCATGCTTGTCATTAATAATCTGTTTGCAGGTAAATGCAAAAAGTGAAAAAATCAGTTACACAGAGAACAGCAAGTGATGGTATGCACTTTAAATAAATTATGCAGGTCCCTTGCTAACAACACAGGGAGGGTACAGATACCTACTAGTAGTAGCCGATGTCTTTTCTAAATGGGTAGAATCAATTCCTACTAAAACTATAACAGAAAAGGCAACAGCAAAAGACTTATAAAACATATTTTATGTTATTAAAAATGACCAAACATTATCAAATCCGGCACAGTTATACAGTTTTGTTAGTGACCTGAAAAAGCAAATACGTAATCTGTTAAAAATTCAGCAAAAAAAAAATCTTTCCTTAGATCAGAGTGTCGCAGTCTGGGTAACAGCCAGAGGGCAGGCATACATTCAGTTCTCATAGCATAAATCAAATAAGCAATGCTGCAATTTATATTTATTGCATTTGTTAACCAGGAAAGTCTATTGGGCCTAGATGAGCCCATTTTCAGTAGAGGCCCAGGGAGAAAATCTTCACGTAACATTAATAGTACATACAAGAAAAAGCACAATATACAGTGTATATACACAGTCTGAATGCATGGAAATAAATGTTGAACACCATGGTGCAAGTTATTTACAAACATTACACATCAGCATGAACCAAGCCGCGGTGGTGCAGCAGTAGCATTGTCACCTCACAGCAAGAGGTTCTCCCGTTTGATTCTTGGCTGGAGCACCTTCTGTGTGGAGTCTGCATGTCCTCCCCATGGTCGAGTGGCATTCGAAAGACTTGCATGAATGGGCGTGCCTTCTTTAAAGGTTGGGCATAGGGCTGGCACCTTGGCACCATAAAAATTGACTGCCAATCATTAGCGGACTGGAGTTCCGCTGTGGCGACCCCTAACCAGGAAAAGCTGAAAGAAAAACAAACAAAAAATACATCAACACTGAATGCAGTTTGATCTTTGAGGATGGAGTTAGTTACTTGTTGGAGTTTTGTAGGCATAAACAGTTGAATTGAGAAAGTCAGAGAAATCTCCTCAGTAGTGATATTGCACAGGGATATAGTAGTGGATCAGGTGTTAGGAGATGCTATTTTGGCACAAGTACATTGCCAGAGAGGACAGGTGTGATCTGAGAGACTTCTTAAAGAGAGCAGGATTAGTGATTTGTTCTGACAGAAGGTGGGAAGGCATTCCATAGTTTTGAGACGGTAAAAGAATACAGCATTTGACCAGCTGCATGATTAGGTTTTTCAACTTGCAGCATCATTGTGTTTTTGTATGTTAGTGGCCTGTTAGGGTGGTATATACTCAATAGGGAGGAGAGGGAGGGGCATGTTGAAGGCTTGTATATGAGTTTATGTGCAGTGGTTAATTGTGAATAAGTGAGGCACTGTGGGAGTTCAAGCCAGTTTAGCTGTTGTAGAGATAAGCAGAGGTGTGCTGAGTTTTTTGAATTTATTACAAATTTGGCAGTCTTGCTGTAACATGAATCCAGTTTGGTTTTCAGGGAGGACTGGATATTGGTGAGGATTGGGGCACCTTATATTAGAGATGGTAGCAGGAAGGATGATGCTAGAGCTTTTTAGCAGTAATATTAAGGTAGTATTTGTATCTGTAGAGGGTACCTAACTTTTGATGTGTTTTTTTGATGTTGCTATGGCTATGGAGGTCGAATGTTAGATTTTTATCAGTAATAACTCCTAGCAGTTTGGTATTTGGAACAACTTCAATGAGAATATTATTATGGGATTGGACGTTCTTGTACAGAGTGGTAGTTTTTTGTTGGGGGGAGGTATCAAAAGTTTGGTTTTATTGGGATTTAGCGCAAGATGGGTTGTTTGACATCCAAGTTTCTGTTGAAGTGAAAGGATTTTGGGTAACACATTGTAACTCGGATATAGATTTGGCAGTACAGATGATTGTAGAATCATCTGCATATTGGATAATTGTGCCATGGATAAGGGTGGTGTGGAAGTTGTTAATGAATATACTGAAAAGGAGGGGACCTAGTATAGATCCTTGAGGTACACCTGTGATTGTGTTGAGAAAAGGTGAGAAGTAGTGTTGCCTTTTGGTGGATTGTTACCTATTGGTGAGATAGTCTGAGAACCAGTTTAAGATGTGGGGTGAGAGACCTAAGTTGGTGAGTTTTGTGAGCAGAAGGGGGTGTGAAACAGTGTTGGTCTTGGAGAGATCTAGGAACAGTAAGGAGACTATGTAACCAGCATCATGATCCCTGTCTACTGTGTCCATAAAGGATATAAGAGCAGTACAGGTACTATGACCTGGCCTGAAGCCATGCCGTGTGGGGGTTAAGTATTTGGTTTTGGACAAGATAGTTAAAAAGATGAGTGTGAATACATTTTTCATATATTTTAGAGATGGGAGAGAGGATAGCGATGCATCAGGAATTAGAGATATCAGAGTTGTTGCCACCTTTATGGAGTGGAAAAACAAATGATTTCTTCCATATGTTTGGTATACTGGACTGAATAGATCTGTTGAGTATGCTGACAGGATAGGCGATGGAGTTTGCAGATAGTTGTAGGAATTCAGCAGGTAAATTGTCTGGTGCATTAGTACAAGGTTTGAGTTTATGAAGTAGTTTTTTTATATTGGATGTTGGTATAGGCGAGAATGAGAGTAGAGGAGTGTGAAGTGGGAGATCCAGGTGGGCAGGGATCTATAGGTGGGAAGGTAGTGGTGAGTTTAGCTGTGGTGTTGATAAAATATGAATTGAATACCGAGGCTATCTCAGTGGGAGTTTTATCTGGATTAGGGCAAGGATTATTTTTACTTGGATGGAGTAGGGAATTGTTTGTACTCCAAAATTTCTTTGGGTTTAGTTTGTTTTGGTCTTGAAGGCTTAGGAAGTGTTCTTTTTAATTTTCAATCACTAGTCGTTTTGTCTGGTTGCATAATTGTTTATATCAAATGAGGTCATTAGGATTATTTTTTTGCCAGGTTTTCTAAGCTTTATTCCTAGCAGACATAATTTGCTTTGTGTGTTTGGTAAGCCAGTTTGCCTGTTTAGCTTTTATTCTTTTTAGGCTAAAAAATAAAATAAATTAAATGCTGCATATTGCAGGGGTAAAGGGCACTCTTTCAGTTTTACACTGACTGTGTAAACAGTGCTGCTAAAGACAGTAAAAGGTACAAAAAAAGCATAATGGTCTGTGTTAATAATTCAGTAATTATTAAAAGACAACCTTGCCTTGTACCATCAACATGTACGATAGTGAGACAAAAATACCAGAAATACATTTTAATGTTTCAGTAATGTTTAATTAGCAAGCTACATTTTAATACTAAGTTTGTAAACTAGACTGAGTGTACGTAACAGTCCATGTATAAAGCAAAACTAATGGTAAATAATACATATGCTTGGCAAATACTGCACAACAAATGGTTTAATATGTAAACAGCATTATTCAGTGTATACAACATGTTTTCTATTTGTGTAAATAAACAATTTTGCATTCAAGTTTTAAACTGTTCACAAAAATTGCTCCTCAATTCATTTGTATGTGCAGTAACAAATCAAAGCTTAACATTTATGTCATGTGTTTATTCCAGAAAACAAGGCTGCAGTGCCTCTGCAATAAAATCCATAGACATTGTCAATAATTAATGTAAAATTTTCATTAAAATCATTACATAAAGTAATAAATAAAAGCAAATAGTTAATTCAGCAGTTGGAAAATACAGCTCATAACAGGTGGGACATTTTCACAAAATGGTCTAAAAAACAGACTCAGTCATTCATCCAATTTTAGTAGTAATGCATATCATTGTGTTAACAATATAAAATTGTGTGTTAACTTGCTGTATCAAAAGCAAACTAAAGGTTTTGTTTCCCAGTGTAAGCAGTAATAAAAATTTTAATTTAACCAAAAAATATATACCAATGTAGCATGTTTTGTGTATTTTAAAACAAAAAAGGGAGAATTGTTAGATGTATACATATAGACATTTCTACTTCTGTTTAGTAGAATATATGTGTAGTAAAAATAATAGTGCGTCTACACTTCTGTTTGCTAGTTAGATGCATGTACACTTCTGTTTGCTAGAATAAATGTTGGAAAATATACTCAGATGCATACATTTCAGTTTGCTAATATAAATAAATAAATATATATATATATATATATATATATATATATATATATATATGTGTGTGTGTATATATATCTACATATATATATATATATATATATATATATATATGTGTGTGTGTGTGTGTGTGTGTGTGTGTGTGTGTGTGTGTGTGTATATATATATATATATATATATATATAGATATATACATATATATATATATATATATATATATATATATATATATATATATATATATATATATATATTAGAGGGTTTAACTAGAAGTTATAGTGTTATTAATGAGACTATAGTAGATTTAAAATTGTTTTGTAGAAATATTATGCTTAAGTTACTTTACAAAGGATGTGAGTCTGGAGACAAATCAGATAGGAGTTTCACCTTTAAGAAACTTAGTGAATATGTTCCTATAAACCATCCTATAGTAGAAACATATCAACGTCTTACAGAAGACGAGTTGCATAAGTATTATAATGAGAATCGAAACAGGAAACGTCACTATGCAGATAACCTCACACACAGAGAAAGAATAAGTCTCAGGAGTTTGCAAGATGACACCATCATTGTTAGACCGGCAGATAAGGGAGGCCGGGTTGTGGTCATGGACACAAATCATTATTATGTAGCCATGAAGAATATGCTCAGTGACAGTTTCTATGAAGTTATTAGTAATACTACATCATCCAATATTACACGACTAATCAGGGACACATTATATGATTTGTATCTGAGTAAATTGATAGAGGAGGACCTTTATTGATATCTTACCATAAAGGAACCCCTGATTCCCATCATGCATGGGCTTCCTAAGATCCACAAGGATGTTCATAACCCCCCCATGCGACCTATAGTTTCCGGTCGGGGGTGGATCACTGAACATCTTTCTGTATACATAGAAAAGAATTTAAGACCCATATTGAATGAAAACAGATATGTTCTAAGGGATTCCAAGCAATTCCTTTTGGATTTCTATGATTGTGTTGGACATTGTGAAGGACCAGATGATTATATTTTTGTTACGTTGGACATTCAATCTTTGTTTACGGTTATACCGAATAACCTTGGTCTAACATATGTCTCTGAATACTTGAAAGTACACAGTAATTATACCATAATAGAAATAGACTTATTAGTATATTTCTTGGAATTGGTATTAGAGAATAATATCTTTATTTTTGATGATGTAATGTATAGGCAAGTTGATGGTGTTGCAATGGGCACACCATGCGCCAATAGTTATGCTAATATGTTCCTGGCCCAATGGGAGGAAACTGTTTTGTTTAAAATAGAACCCTTTCTGCAACATGTTCTATTTTTTCGACGTTTTGTCGATGATGTTTTTATTTTATGGAAAGGGACCATAGAGCAATTGGATTCATTCCTAGAAGTTATGAATGGCTTAACTAGTTTTCTTAGATTCACGTCACACTACTCAGTGAACAAGATCGAATTCTTGGACCTATGTATTGAAAGATTACCGAATGGGTTAGTCAACACAGGTATTTTTAGGAAGTCATGCTATAGTAATTCTCTACTAATGAGATCGAGTATGCATCCTTCTTTTGTTTTTAAGAACATTATCAAAGGCCAGGCCATAAGGGCCTCTAGGCTGAACCCAACTGAGGAAGGTTTTGATACTGAACTTAATAATTTGAAAGGAAGATTACTATGTAGAGGATACAGTATGGATGAAGTAAATGATAATCTAGAAGATATACACATTTTAAGGCATACTATTGCAACACCATACTTTGGACCTAAAGGTAATATAGACACCTATGTTAAGGACATTAAGACTCTACCTGTTGTAAAATTCATCACAACATTCACGTCTGATCATCACACGTTAAGAGACATTATAGGCAGGTATTGGACCATCTTTCAGATTGATGATGATATTAGAAATATTGTTGGTGACACCCCAAAATTTTTATATAAAAATAAGAAAAACTTGAAAAGGATGTTGTGTTACCCGAAAGAGACAAGAAGTGCTGAAGTTGCAGGTTATACTATGCCCTGTGGTCAATGCAATTTTTGTTTATATATTGACACTAGCCCATACTTCATCCACCCAGATACTGGAAAAACTTTTAGAACTACTGTTGAAGCAAACTGCATGACATGCAATGTGGTTTACCTTGCAGTATGTGAAGTTTGCACTAGTTTTTATGTAGGTAAAACTAATCGTAAACTGAGAGACCGAATAAGAGAACACATATATAACATTAGAAGAGAATCATCCAATAATGCATTAGCAAAACATGTTATGAACAATGACCAATCACATACCTTTCTCTTCAGAGTATTAGAGATTATACCCACCAACATAAGAGGTGGCGATATTAAAAGCCACACTGAGAGTAAAGAGAGTGATTGGATCATACGCCTTAGAGCAGATAGCGGGCTAGGTCTCAATGAACGAGCCTCTATTAAACCTAGGCTGAGGAAGCGTAGGAACATTAAGTAAGGCATACACATATCATCCATCTTTATATAGGAAGTTTCAACTTTAACCATGCTACCCATGACTATTTTTGCATGGAATTCCTTTTTATACTTTCACATGTCTATACCTATTTTACTTATAGTAAGAGATACAAAGTTGCTCAGATATATAATGTTTTCACAAATGTGATAGGTTTTAATATATATTCAATACATGCTTTTTATATATACATTAATCTATTAGGTCTATATAGATTAGTATTTTTAATATTAATATTAATTATTAAATCATTAAATTATTAAATCATTAAATTATTATTTTTTATGTTTTATGTGAATATGTGATGTCATTAGCATAGATGGATAGGAAGTGTTACTGTTTTTTCTTAGGATTTTATAATACTTATAAACAGTGTATTTCTCTTTTAAGTATATATAGAGAATTTACTATGTTCTAATTATTCTGTAATTGAATGATTTTTAATTGAATAATTTTTATAGAAGCTTGTATATAATAGGCAACTGTTTTTCATGCATTATTCAATGGACCTGATGAAGCTACATTTAGTGAAAGCGCTTGTCTGATGCATTAAAGTTCTTGTGTGTACTTTAAATCTTCGTGCCTTCTGTGGAAACATCTTTTTGGTTGGATATCTGCAATTTGCATTTTTTGTGGACTTGATATTCTGCTTCGCTCTTTACCCTTTGCTTTGGATACAATTTTAACTATTTTTGGAGAAGGAGCGTTTACCTTGAGGTGACTGTGTGCTTTTTAATCTTCTAAAGTTATTTTTGTGTTTAAATTACCTGTTTAACTGCTATAGGCTACACACTCAAGTGTGATAGCCGTTTCTGTGCATTTACAGTGTTTTTTTTAATTTTTATGTGTTTTATTTTCTGAATTAAACAAAAAAAACAAAAAAAATACTTGTTTTCCCACCTTTCTAAGCTAGTATAGTCCAATTGTTAGGTCAGTGCTGAGTTCAGGGATGTGTTACAAGTTTCTGTGTTTGCCCATACCTTACTTGGATAGAAGGAAGTTTCTCTGTTCACTGTGAGAGAGGGAGCTTTGAGCAGGCTATCTGTCCCTGAAGGAGTGCTTTCAGCCCAGAAATTAGTAGTTTATTGGCCATTTTGGGTTAATTTCTATCTCTTTCATTTCTCTGCTATAAAACCTACATTTGCAAGGCTTTTGTGCTAGTATACAGCTCAGCAAGCTCCTGCCTTATGCCCTGCAGAGTTCTACAGCAGCAGAGAGACAAATGAGCTTCTTTGTAGTGCTTAAGTATAATTTTTCTGCATTTTCTTGCTGCCTTTAGCTAATTCCACCTAAAACACTGATTTTCTAGACTTTCTTTGATTTAAAAAACTTTTTTCAGCTACATATTGTACTTGTTTTACTGCCTGCACTTTAACAAAGTCGTTTTTGTGTTTAAATTACCTGTTTAACTGTTGTATGCTACACACACAAGTGTGATAGCCGTTTCAGTGCATTTACAGTGTTTTTTAATTTTATGTGTTTTATTTTCTGAATAAAAAAAAAAAAAATAAAAATACTTGTTTTCCCACCTTTCTAAGCAAGTATAGTCCAGTTTTCAGGTTAGTGCTGAATTCAGGACTGTGTTACAAGTTTCTGTGTTTGCCCATACCTTACTTGGATAGAAGGAAGTTTCTCTGTTCACTGTGAGAGAGGGAGCTTTGAGCAGCCTATCTGTCCCTGGAGGAGTGGTTTCAGCCTAGAAATTAGTAATTTATTGGCCATTTTGGGCTAATTTCTATCACTTTCATTTCCCTGCTATAAAAGCCGCAATTGCAAGGTTTGTGTGCTAGTATACAGCTCAGCAAGCTCCTGCCTGGTGCTCTGCAGAGTTCTATAGCAGGGGAGAGAGACAAAAGAGGGACTTTGCAGTGATTAAGTATCATTTTCTGCATTTTTTGCTGCCTTTAGCTAAATCTGCCTAAAACACTGATTTTCTAGAGATTTTGTGATTTAAACAGCTTGTTTCAGCTACATATTGTACTTATTTTACTGCCTGCACTTTAACAAAGTCATGTTTGTGTTTAAATTACCTGTTTAACTGTTGTAGGCTACACAATCAAGTGTGATAGCCATTTATGTGCATGTAAAGTGTTTTTTTGATTGTATCTGCTTTATTTTCTGAAAAAAGCAAAAAAAAAAATACTTGTTTTCCCACCTTTCTAAGCTAGTATAGTCCAGTTGTTAGGTTAATGCTGAATTCAGGGCTGTGTTACAAGTTTCTGTGTTCGCTCATACCTTACTTGGATAGAAGGAGGTTTCTCTGTTCACTGTGACAGAGGGAGCTTTGAGCAGGCTATCTGTCCCTGAAGGAGTGCTTTCAGCCTAGAAATTATTAGTTTATTGGCCATTTTGGGTTAATTTCTATCTCTTTCATTTCCCTGCTATAAAACCCACATTTGCAAGGTTTTTGTGCTAGTATACAGCTCAGCAAGCTTTCGCCTGGTGCCCTGCAGAGTTCTACAGCAGCAGAGAGATAAAAGAGAGACTTTGGAGTGATTAAGTATCATTTTCAGCATTTTCTTGCTGCCTTTAGCTAATTCTGCCTAAAACACAGATTTTCTAGAGATTTTGTGATTTAAAAAGCTTATTTCAGCTACATATTGTAATTATTTTATTGCCTGCACTTTAGCAAAGTAGTTTTTATGTTTAAATTACCTGTTTAACTGTTGTAGGCTACACACTCAAGTGTGATAGCCATTTATGTTTATTTAAATTGATTGCTTTATTGTATATGCTTTATTTTCTGAATTAAACAAAAAAAAAAACACAAAAATATACTTGTTTTCCCGCATTTCTAAGCTAGTATAGTCCAGTTTTCAGGTTAGTGCTGAATTTGGGGCCGGGTTACAAGTTTCGGAGTTTTTCCATACCTTACTTGGATAGAAGGAAGTTTCTCTGTTCACTCTGAGAAAGGGAGCTTTGAGTAGCCTATCTGTCCCTGCAGGAGTGGTTTCATCCCAGAAATTAGTACTTTATTGGCCATTTTGGGCTAATTTCTATCTCTTTCATTTCCCTGCTATAAAACCCACATTTGCAAGTTTTTTGTGCTAGTATACAGCTCAGCAAGCTCCTGTGTGGTGCCTTGCAGAGTTCTACAGCAGAGAGACAAAAGAGAGACTTTGAAGTGATTAAGTATCATTGTTTTTGCATTTTCTAGCTGTGTTTAGCTAATTCCACCTAAAACACCAATTTTATCGAGTTTTTGTGATTTAAAAAGCTTGTTTCAACTACATATTGTACTTATTTTACAACCTGCACTTTAACAAAGTTGATTGTGTTTAAATTACCTATTTAACTGTTGTAGGCTACACACTGAAGTGTGATAGCCCTTTCTGTGCATTGAAAGTTTTTTTTTATTGCATCTGCTTTATTTTCTGAAAAAAGCAAAAAAAAATACTTGTTTACCCACCTTTCTAAGCTTATAGTCCAGTTGTCAGGTTAGTGCTGAATTCAGGGCTGTGTTACTAGTTTCTGTGTTTGCCCATACCTTACTTGGATAGAAGGAAGTTTCTCTGTTCATTGTGAGAGAGGGAGCTTTGAGTAGCCTATCTGTCCCTGGAGGAGTGGTTTCATCCCAGAAATTAGTACTTTATTGGCCATTTTGGGCTAATTTCTATCTCTTTCATTTCCCTGCTAGAAACCCCACATTGGCAAGGTTTTTGTGCTAGTATACAGCTCAGCAAGCTCCTTTGTGGTGCCCTGCAGAGTTCTACAACAGCAGAGAGACAAAAGAGAGACTTCGAAGTGATTAAGTGTCATTTGTTTTGCATTTTCTAGCTGTGTTTAGCTTATTCCACCTAAAACACCAATTTTATAGAGTTTCTGTGATTTAAAAAGCTTGTTTCATCTACATATTGTACATATTTTACTGCTTGCACTTTAACTGTTGTAGGCTACACACTCAAGTGTGATAGCCATTTCTGTGCATTGAAAGTTTTTTTTTATTGTATCTGCTTTATTTTCTGAAAGAAGCAAAAAAAAACAAAAAACAAAAAAAAGAAATACTTGTTTAACCACCTTTCTAAGATAGTATAGTCCAGTTGTCAGGTTAGTGCTGAATTCAGGGCTGTGTTACTAGTTTCTGTGTTTGCCCATACCTTACTTGGATAGAAGGAAGTTTCTCTGTTCATTGGGAGAGAGGGAGCTTTGAGCAGCCTACCTTCCCTTTAAGGAGTGGTTTCAGCCCAGAAATTAGTAGTTTATTGGCCATGTTGGGTTAATTTCTATCTCTTTCATTTCCCTGCTATAAAACCCATATTTGCAAGGTTTTTGTGCAAGTATACAGCTCAGCAAGCTCCTGCCTGGTGCCCTGCATTGTTCTACAGCAGCAGAGAGAAAAAAAGAGAGACTTTGCAGTGATTAAGTATCTTTTTTCTCCATTTTCTTGCAAGCCTTTAGCTAATTCTGCCTAAAACATGGGTTTTCTAGAGTTTCTATGATTTAAAAAGCTGGTTTCAGCTACATATTGTACTTATTTTACTGCCTTGCATTTTAACAAAGTTGTTTTGTATTTAAATTACCTGTTTAACTTGATTTGGTAGGCTACACACTCAAGTGTGATAGCCATTTCAGTGCACATTTAAATTGTTTTTTTTTTAATTACTGCATCCTTAGCTTTCATTTCATGAATTAAACAAAAGAAATATTTTCACTTTTTT